>NC_080716.1:17904900-18172400 GCF_019097595.1 Hemibagrus wyckioides | reverse complement strand
TAGTCTATTTTTTTAAAACCATTACCTGACTATGAATGTAAGCTCATAGCTAACAAATAGAATTTACCTTAGGGAAAATGGACGAAGGGCAATGCTCAAGGGCAACAACAAAGTTCTCCATATTTCCTGGTCAGGGAGGATAATTTAAAAAAAAAAACTTTTTCCGCAAGGACGACAATTCATTTGCATTTAATTCGAGTATTCATTTTGTTGCCACGTGTGTTTTTGGGTTTTGGGACAGTATCCTTTCATCCAACCACTTTCTCTACCATTTATCGTTCAGTGTCATGGCAAAACGGAACGTTTTCCAATAAAAAAGTTCTACAAATTAGAATAATTTTCGTCAGAGGAAATTCTGTTTACCCGGTTAGGAATGTTACATGTATTTATATGAGGAGTGTGATGGTTGAATCAGTGTCATTTGATCTCATTATGTTTATGGTGAGATTTTGTGTGATAATTCATCACTGTGCTAGTCCTTGCTTATTCCACTTGCTAAATAATTAGGATATCTGTGGATCTCAAGTGGGGACGGTTTAAAAAGTGGAAATCTTCAACGGAAGCCTTACTCCACAGGGAAAATGGAAAGAGGAACAGACGTTCTGAGGGCACACAGAGGAAGAGAAGGAGGTCTGAAAGAGCGTGAGAAACCTTCATGTCATTGTAGCCTTAATACAATACTGTTATGTGAACTTTAAATAAGAGAAAACCCAGAAGGAGAAGAGAGAGTGGTGATCAAATCTTACCAAATCCTTAGCTAGCTGCCATTTTCTCACCAGTTCATTTAAGCAAACTAATAAGGACCAGCTTGTATGCGGTATATACAAAGATTACTATCACTTATAATCTCATAAACAGGAAGCTCCAAGTGTTGTGTGCTTTAAATTATCTTTACCACTATGTAGATGTAAGTAAAACAGAGTGGTTAGACATAAATGTGCATTTCTGACCAAGGAAAGTATGAAAATAAAGATTCCCCCCAAGATATTGTTAGTAAAGCCATTTTTTCAACTGCTTTATTCAAAGACTAGATTTTTATTCAGCCACAGAATCACGGCCCATTTTCTGGCTAAGATTTTTGTCCGTGTCCATCTGTGCCCCCTGCTGAGATTTTTATGTGATATCTCGGAAACTCTTGAATGTTTCTCTCAGTTTCTTGAATGTTTGTAGGTTTTATATGTGATTATAATTGTGAGCAGCAGATGAACTGATTAGATTTTCGAATTGATCCAAAAAGGATCAAGGTCAAGTCGGCTCAAATGTCTGAACTAGTTTTCTTCAAAAGCTTTCTGCTTGCTTGAAGTATGCTCTTATAAGTGTATTAGTAACATACAGGGAAATACTAGTGCATAAAATACATAACAAGAAGGAATAGACTTGTTGACAATTTGCACTGAAGAAACAGTGCTAGTGTAACTAACGTGCAATTAGAAGTCTATGTGCACAAATTAGCATGCAGTCATGTTTTGGTTACTCGGTTGCATTTAACATCCACCATTTCTTTAAATTTTCTCCTGTCATATGATAAATCTTACCCTCTTACCCGCCTTTTCTCCTTACCCTACAATTTCTGCATGCCACCCAGTACAGAGGGGGAGAAGAATATTAAGAGAGGACAGACTAGATTACCTCAGTGCAGAAAGAATTCAGCAAAGTACACAATGTTAAGTTTAGTTATGTTTATTTGTCACATAAACATTACTGCACAGTAAAATTCTTTCTTCACATATCCCATCCTTGGGGGTTGGGGTCAGAGTGCAGGGTCTGCTATGATGCAGTGCCCCTGGAGCTTGTGGGGTTAAGGGCCTTGCTCAAGGGCCCAACAGTGGCAGCTTGGCGGTGCTGGGGCTTGAACCCTGATCTTCCAGTCTATGACCCAGAGCCCTAACCACTTGAGCTATTACCACCCCTCCAAGTTTCTAGTTTAATCCATATACCATATTCTATTATGCTTAAACAATCAACAATGTTTAATCTACCTGTTTATGTCTCCCACATGCTGCTGCAACATAACCTACACCCAAACATGGGCCCTTTATTAACATACAGTTACAGACTAATAACAATAAAGTTGACGTCACAGAGAATTCATACTATAATAAGTTTATGGTGACCTTATCACAGGACAGGCCAGTGTACTTTATAAGAAATAACAGTGGTACTTATTATCAGGTGAGCCCCTATTCCCAATTAAAACAAATCAAATTCAAAAAGATTAAATTTGTCTTGCCCAGCTGAACTAAAGTCTCGATTCACTAAAAAAAGCCATTTACTCATCGCAAGAATCAGTAAATATCGCCATCTAGTGGACATATTTTGTCAATTCATTCGAGTTTCAAGTTCTTTAATTTAATTTAATTTAATTTAATTTAATTTAATTTAATTTAATTTAATTTAATTTAATTTAATTTAATTTAATTTAATTTAATTTAATTTAATTTAATTTATTAAGTTAAATTTAGTGTAATTTATTTACCCACATATACTTTTTTTGTTTACCTTGACCATGATGTTTAAAATGAAACACTAGATTTCAATTGTTTACTAAGTGTAACTGTATATATAACTGTGAGATATAACTAAGTGTAAATGAAACTTTACAGAATACAGAAAATACAGAATATAAAAAATATGCCTTTTACCATTCAGAAATATGTTAATCCATCTCACACAACTTTAAATGTAACAGGGTTGTGTGTATTTTTAATGGAATAGAATTAGCACACAGACAAATTGTGTGTAATTCGACTCCGGGTTAAGGGTGTGAGGACATTAAGGGTTTTCTAATGATTTTAATTATAATGCATATCAGCATAATGTCAATAATCACAGGCTCTATCTATCTATCTATCTATCTATCTATCTATCTATCTATCTATCTATCTATCTATCTATCTATCTATTTCATAGGGCTGAGTGAATGTTATGTGACATTAACATGTACATTATTATCATCTGTAAAAGATGACCCATGGGAGAGAATATTTACAGATTAAGATCTCAAATAGATTCACACATTAATGGAAAAATACATTTTAAGCATTTCTCCAAATAAGTATTTCAATGATTATCTTTTAAGGTAAATTAAGCCTTGGGTGACTGGAAAAGGCACATCACTATTTTTTAAATGGTTTGATTTTCTGGATCTAAAATATAGGTTGTTGAGAAGGTCACTGCAGCTATGTTTAAAATATATTTTTATCTTTACTTTATATGCATATTTGTGCATGTGATATAAAAAAAAACTACCACAGTCATGGAATCACCCATCTGTAACTATATAAATGTAATTTATGCAATATAAAGTAATGTGCTGTGTTAGGTCCAGCTTCACCTGCTTACAAATCCTGACCAGCTATCAGATGCAAAACTGGTTAAACTGGTAGACCATATTTACCAGCTGGTAACTGCTGATACAAAGCCTGGGTATGAAGCAGGAAAAGGACTGTCCATCTATTCACATTAGTTCAGTGGTATTAGTTGTACCGTTGGTATTATACACCTAAAGCTAAAACTCTACTGATATCAGTAATGGTTCTGCTCAAGGCTTTTTCCATATGTCATCTTTTCCTTTCTACTGTGTTTTCTTTTGCTTATTAAGGATAAATCTAAATCTGTATATATCCAGATATCTGAACAGCTGCTTTCTGACAATGTTTCATTTTTAAAAGCCTTATATATATATAAAATATGAATTCAACTGACCCAAGCAGAGCAGCACCCCCTGCTGATAATGCCACTTATCAGCACTAACCTTGCATGTGCTATGAAACAGACAACTGCAATGTAGTGGTGAAATATATGATGGTGAAACTTTAACATTTGGAAATATTGTGATGTATGTAGAAAGACAAATAAAAATGTGCAGGCTGCCAACAACTAATGTAGACTATTTTCTTTCTTTCTTCTCATTTGAGTGTTTTAGTTACTCACTTCCACATAGAACCACAGAGCTTTCTATTCCTGTATTTTCTGCCATCAGAAGGCCATTTATTGTTTTCACATTATTAAAGCTTGTATTGAACCCAATTTTTAAACTGATATGTTTCAGGGACCACACTTTGAGAAAGACAGACAAAGTTAGATTTTTCTTTACTCCAGCCCCGACCCCAGGCAAATATTTCCTCTCCTTTAATGCATTGTTTCCAAGCAGTCTGTTTATTTACAAGTCCAGAATATCTGAACACAAAACGGTGGTCTGGTCAAAGAGTGGCTTTTTTGGACAATTGACCTTATATAATTATTGGACTTCATTCCAATAAATAGAAAATTCATTGAATTCATCTGAAAAACCTACATCATAGAAACGCTGCATCCAGCTTTGTGCTTTTTTAGCACAAACACAATGACAATGAACTTATTTGATCAGACCCAGACAGACTTATTGATCTTTTTAAAATGAGATTGTCTCTGCCTCTTCCTGTAGGGTACACTGATGAGTGAATGATTGTGCAGCAGCAGACATATTATTCTGGTTTGCCTATGGGGTTTGTTGTTGAGTTCACAGGGCAAGAGGAGATGCAGATAGAGATGATGGTAAGGGTGTTATGGCCATTATGCAAATAGATAGCTGTGTCACTCATTGGCAGCTCCAGTGTATGGAGATTGCTTCAACAACCAAGGACTCCATAAACATTTTCAGAAGTGAGCATTACACTGTCCCATTATTGGAATGATATTTACTTATCCAAAGTTAGTTGTGTCTATGCCCTCCTACATTTCTCCCTCTCTCTCACCCTCCATTCCTTCGAGGTTGCTGAGCTGCCCAGAGAAGTTTTTTTCTCTCCAGAAGATTGTGCTTTGGCCAGTGGCAAGAGATGGCTGGGTGCCCACTGATGTAAATCCAGAGGAATACCATGCCCAAAAGTGTTTAGCATGCACTGGGCACCTAGATTCTGCTGTAATGCTTGTCTTTACTGAGCCAACTGAAACCATAGTAAGGCAAATAAGGAGCAGAGGAGAGGAGTGAAGATGAGGAAGAGTGAGATGTAATAGACAGAAAAACAAAGAAATCAGTGTGGGTTGTAGTTCCAAAATATCTGATTATTTGAATTCATTTACTTGTAAAACCAAAAAGCACTGTGATTAGATATGATTAAAATCAGGACAAGAGATAAAAAGAAAATAGCATCATGCATTAAAGCTTTCAGCCAGAAGCAACATTCCAAACATTTTGAAGATAGAAGTAAATGACTTGTAGCTTATGCAATGATTTAAAAATATTTCACAAGCAAACTAAGCCACAGAAAGTGGCACAGAGGCACAGTACCAAGATTTGATCCTTTGGTTTGATCCTGAGCTGGGTTAATGTCATGTGTACATTTCTGCTTGTGTTCCCATGGATTCCTTTTGGGCTCTCCAGTTTCCCTAGGTGTGAATGAGCACGTGAAAGTGTGTGTGTATGGGGCCTTGAGATTGACCGGTGCCCAGTAGGTCTAGTGTGTTCTCTCACCTTGTGCTCAATGTCTGCAGAATAGGCTCCAGATCCAACATAATATAATTAGATATCAACAGCCTACAAACATCCTGACACAGACTCTGTTGTGAGCAACCTTGGTCCGTAGATCAAGTCTTGGGTGTAGGCCAGCTTTATAGAAGAAAACCGGGAGGACTGGACACTTCCTGCCATGGGTGGAATATGCCCAGTACTCCCTGTGCTGAACAATTCACTTCCTTCTAGCGTGTGTTTGAGTACCAGAACCCCCTATTTCCCTGGAATGCAAACCCCACAACTCCCATTATGTTGATGAATAATTCTGACAGATTGAACAAGTATGAGAAGATACTCGCCAGCATCTGCCAGCATCTGGTGTTTCAGACAGCCAACATGAACACTGATATACACAAAGGACAGAGACCCTCTGCTGCCCACCTAAACAAAGTCTGGCTTGCCACCAAGGACCGCTGACAACATCAGATCTGCACAATTTAAGCCAATGAGTCCATTTAATGGATACACTGGCCCATTCAAGGTCCTTAAGCAGATCACCGAGGTCAACTACAGGCTTAAAATGCTACAGAATAGCCACACTGCTCCCTCATTCTCCCACCTATGATTAAAAGGTGTAGCGCTCCCAGAGTGAGTCCTTCGAGAAGGCTCTATCGGGTTATCACAATCAGCTTGCTTAGTTTCCCAGAACTCACTGTCTACACTGCCCTGACCTCACATTCCAAGATACACACGACTTATCATGTTCATAGACAACATGCACTCCAGTTAGTGATCAATACCGGCACTGTATGTTGAACTTTCACATACACTTTCACTGCTCAGTTTGTTGTTACATCTGACTTTACTAAGTGTTATATTCCTGTGTTCCTTTGCTCTTCTAGTTTTTGATATTTCCTAGCTTTCTGGTTTTGCCTTAGCTCTGGTTACTGTGTTTATTCCTCGTCTGACTAAGTTTGTTTTGAACCTTGATCTTGCCTTACGTTTTTGGATTGGTCTACCTACACTTTGATTTAAATCACACACAGCTGCAACTGCATCTGTCTTAGCCTCCTATCTTAGGACATTTATCAGCTTGCCATCTGTTTCCACTCAGCTTTAGTGTGTTCTATCACTGCTGTGAAGAAATTGCCCTTTGCATGGGCTGCCACCCGCAGCTAGCAGACCTGCCCTTTACATATGTCTCGGGTATTACACACACACACACACACACACACATATATATATATATAGAGAGAGAGAGAGAGATGGCTTTAAATGCTGCCATACCAAGAATCCTGTAATAGTCTATATGCAGGTTTGGAATCCTTATCTATTTACTGTACCTCAATCCATACTGGCTACATTATATGGTATGGATATACATATGTCTGGTATAATATCTTCTATTTTTTCCTTCTGTGTCTATTTTCAAGAAATGGCAGCTAAAAACTTCAATTTGGAATATTTTCTGCTTAAGAAAATGTTGGACAGTGTTTACTGGCAGCAGCAGATCCCACATTTGACACTCGAGGCAGAAATGGAACACCCTAAATACCTGTGTCCCACACTGACTACACATCAGCCAATACACACACCTTATCATATTTACAGTCACCTGACCCCTAAACCATGCATATCTGTCATTGATCAACACTGGCACAATCTATTGGACTTTCTCACACACTATCACAGAAAAGTAAAGGCTGAGTGTGAGGGCAATATCCATCCAACCAACCATTCTCTACACCGCTTATCCTGCTGGGTTGTGGAGAACCTGGAGCCTATCTCAGGACACTTAGGGCACAAGGCATACCAGTCTATCTGATACCAGGGCACAGAAAGAAATATCTGGTTCGTTAATGTACCCCCAGGTCTCAGCTCTCATTTAGGATACAGAAACAAAGAGTAACATCTAGGTAACATTCTTGTATATTGTTTACATAGACATATATATTAATAATTAAACTCAAGAGCACTTTCTGGTGTTCTGAAGTCAGTTTTTCATTTGGAGGGAACTGAGTCTGGCATCATCTGTGTCTCCTGTCCTCATCTTCACTTTATCTATATAGTACATCATTACCTCTTTGGTTCCACAACAATGTGAGTATGTGTTTTGCTTTGTGCCAGTAGAAACTTAGCCAGTAGAAACTTAGCATTAGTAGTAATAAAGCAGTATAACCTACAGTTCTGTAGGTTATGAATAATAGTTCCAGAGATTAACATTCTGAAGACACAGTCATTTCATATCACAGAGAATTTCACTCCCTCATGAACCTCTAGTTGAGGCAAAGAACTTCCTCTTTCTCTCTAAAGTTTACCCAGTTGGTTTTTAGTTTTGTTTATGCCACTGTCAGCTACCAGTCTCTGTCTCGAGGAGAAGTGAGACTGTCTGAAGTAGTAGGTGTTAGTGTTAGAAAGGCTGATTCAGTGCATTTAATCTGTTGTGATAGGAGGTATCGCTACTTCCTTTTATGACTTTTGAACTTTCCTTCATAGGACAAGGCCTTTTACAAGAGTGTGATAAACGGCAATACTTTTCACAGAAAAAGGTTAACACAGACAGAAAAAAGCCTCTCTCAAACACCACTTAGATTTATATTCACTCTAGCAGACTTCTCCAATACACAGCCCTCAAGTTTTAACATGCCTGCAGCTGCTAACGTTTTTCATTAAACATAGTGTGTATCTGTGTGTGTGTGCGCATGTGTGTCCAGAATTTAAGTGTGGGTTTTGAAGAGAAAGTTGACAAAGAATATTTGAATCAAAGCATACACAAGGCCAGGGGTATTGGTGTGTGAAAAGAATGTGTGTGTGTGTGTGTGTGTGTGTGAGAGAGATAAAGGCCTCAATATAACATTTGAATAGGGGGAAGGAAACAGCTGAACCTCACTAACAATATGAATTGTTTGTTAATGAATCATTTTGCTGTGATCTTTTTGAATATGCTCAAATTCCCAATACAGCACTAAATAATACAAGCTGAGACCATTCATAACGTGTGTGTGTGTGTTTATGTAACAGGATTCAGACCAGTGAACTGACTACATGACTCATGGCTCTGCACTCTACCCGAGCTTCAGGTAGCACACTCTATCTTCAGCATTTGCTGAGTGTTATGTTACGTATTGATTATTTACTAAGGCCTGAGTCTAATAAAGCATTGTCCTCTGTCCCCTGATGATTAGTCTCTCAGAGTTGCAGCCTACATCTGTGAGCTCAGCAAACTGAACTGCAAGTCCAGCAAGCAGGTGATGAGTTCTGCCACAGGTGGCACTCTCTCAGCATCTTGTATATATTTGTAAGAGGAAAATGCTGTTCTCTTCTGGGTTTGCTTAATTTGGCCCAAGAGAAAATACTGCATTCGAACATACACTGGATTGGGAATAAAGCATAATTCGAATCAAATGATAGATTTTATGGCAGGACCACATAGTTTGCACTTGAACACATACGACATTCTGTGTGAAAGTATCAGTCAGTATCAGATACACAATACTCTCATGGGTAGATAAGTTCCTCATTCTCTCTAAAGTGCAGTCATTTGGTTTTCATATTTATTTTTGCCACTGCCAGTCTCTTTCTCTAAGAGAAGTGAGACTATCTTGTGGATTGTAGAGAGAACATTCCAGTGTCTACTTTAAAAACATGATATAGTATGTACGTCAAAGACAAGATTCTTGGTTTATATTCTGTTAAAACAATGCCTGTATGAATTAACCTAATAAAATAAGAATAAATAAAATGGTGTTGTTTGAAATTGCACACAAACTGATAAACTATTCCCTTCACAGTAATATAAGCTGTACAGAAGCACATTTAGGTCTCTCCAATAACTATACCATGCAAATAGAAATTACACATAAGCCAAAAGCTCAGATTTTATCAGAAGGATTTCGAGTCTTAAGAAAGAAAGAAACAAAGAAACAAAGAAACAAAGAAACAAAGAAACAAAGAAACAAAGAAAAAGACCCAATTACTTTGATCATGATCACTGGCTAGTGAATGATGGACTAAGCAAGCAGATTCTGGGGAAGTTATAATGAAATGCAGAGTACTTAATATAATTACGACATTCGGTTCACAGTGGTACGGACAGCATGGTCAGCGGAAGTAAAGCACAGACCTAAGGAGAAAAAAAAAATTTATGCCTGAATGCACTGGCTGGTTAATGGGCCACAATTCCGCAGTGTGACACTGTAATACACAGAGCAGCTGGCTAATGGAGCAGTAGGAACAGCCCAGGGCTTTGCTAATGGCAGCCCCTGCCATAGGGCCACCTGTCACTTGCCCAGCGCTCCAGAAACCCCCTAGAGGGCAGGGTTTTAGATTAAGACCCTCCCTCTTTGCATTTAACACAGCACCTTGTAGGCTGTTCTGTAAGTGGGGCACTATTACGTCACTGTAGTGTGCAAACGCATGCCACTCAACATTTCGTCTTATTAACACTGAATGAGAAACAATGGAGAAGAAGTCATAAAACAGGGGTTATCTGACTTTAAGGAATGCCTGGCATGATGTAAATAAGTACATGAATGGAAAGTTTTAAGGGAAGGATGTGTGTTAAGAATAACTTCAGGGCAAGATATTAACTGGAGAGAGAGAGAGAGAGAGAGATAGAGAGACTAGGTGCAGATTTTGGGTAGATGATGAGCTCTGTCTAGCACCAAGCTGTCCGTGAGAAAAAGGTCTGACACTAGCCTGGGTAACGGTGCAGGGGAAGGAGGAGCAGAAGAGCTACACTGCGCATGGCTCACAGCAACCAACCGGCATTCTGCTCACGCTCAGGGGCGACCCGGCTTCTTTCCGCCTCCGCTGCTGTTTTTTCCGAGCGCGCATTCAGTCAAGGACAGTGTGTGAAGGCGATCTTACAACCCTTCACTGTGTTTATCGGTTCCTTTGAATGTAGGCTGGATTTCATGCATGGAAAACAGATCGTCGGGGATTAAGCGGCTCTGCGTGACAGTACATACGTCAAGGGCACTGCTCTAATAGCGCCATAAAGCAGAACTGATGCCGGTATAAGGAGAGAGAGAGGAGAGAGAGAGAGATCATCACGGATCATCTGCCTTTTGATGGATGTACGCAGGGTATCATTCAGTTGGATAGAATCAAGCAGCTCTTAACGTGCCATCGCATCCGCTCGACTGACCTCCTTTCTTTCCACTGATGTGACAGGGCATTCACCGGGACTGCAAGTGCAGGGTATAAAAAAAGACGATGAATTATGCACAGCGGACCATGAATAAAAGACGGTCTGATTGTGCATCTGTCAAGGACACATCCCGCATGACTTGGATTTCAGACTGAATTTTCAGGAGGACTGCGCATCCAGTTCCCGGTGAGGCCATGAGGAGCTTCAGCACATAAACATGATACCAAGAAGCACCGGCTTCTAGCTGCTCGTTTTCTCACACCGACATGTGACTGAAAAACCTACCGACCCGGGCAGAGTCAACTTCACACTGATAAGGACCCATCTGCACTGAAGAGATAAAACATTAACCTCTTTTTTTGGATTATGAAGACTGTTCTGAAAGATTAACAGGCAGCAGATTTCATTCCAGGTTTCTTGCAGTGAGGATTATTAACACTCAGGAATTTGATTTTGTTTTTTTTGTTTTTTTGCCAGGTATATAATCTTAATCTGCACATACACAATCTGCTTTTAATGGATTATAATTGTGCTGCATGTTTGAGTGACATTTTTAATGACTTATTTACCTGGCACCCTGTTTCGTTTGAGTAGGATGGTGAAGTAAGAGCTAAATTTTAGATTTTTTTTTTTTTATCCTGCTGAGTTTGAATGACTTAATAGTTTGAGCAGTTTTGTAAATCATACAGGAACATGATGAACGAGATATCGAGGGACAAAAGCGAGAAACAAACTGCTATGAATTGCTGTTTTGAGCCAGTTATCTAGTTGGTCCTAAATACAAGATTCAGCCATGTGGTCGCTACCTCTCCTTCGTTACACCGATGTCCCACAGAGAGTGACGGAAAACTTCATTTTGTCAGGTTACCGCTTTCCTGACTACAGCCTCCTACAGTGCCTGGTCTCTGCATTCCGGCCTACCAATGAGACCGGAAACTTCTGGACTCACTTCCTCCCGATATTTATCTTCGGGTTTCACTTTATAGAGATATTTGAGTGGGAAGGAGCCCCGAGCCCTGGTGAGCCCTTCTTTTACCCAGCCTGGAACTATTTCTTTGGTGTTTTCTATCTGCTGCTGGCCAGCAGTATGGCTCATCTCCTCAACTCCATGTCACTGATCATCAGAGAGATCTGCTTCTTTGTGGATTATGGAACCATCAGTGCTTATACCGTAGGTTCTTCTTTGGCTTACTATTACTACATTCACCCACAGGCAGGGGTACCAAAGATTGGATTTGGGACACTGAATGTATCACAGACACAGTCAGAGCCTGCAGAGGAGCCCCCCTTAGCTCCATCTTCCAACTCTTCTTTCTTTTCCCTTCATTTCCAATTTTTTGATAGCTTATACATCCCCTGCTCATGTCTGGTGGCCATCATCTGTGTGTTAACCTGTTGCAACACAAGGCAGCAGTGGAGGAAGTACAGATATGCCGTACGCACCCTTGTTTTTCTTCTGCCCTTCTTCATTTCATCCACACCAATTTTCTACCGGCTCCTCAGCCCATCACCATATCCAGCCTCCTCTCAGACGCCTTCTTCTTACCCGTCACCTACAATGGCCACCTTCTTCTATCGCCACTGCTTCTGGTTGGTGGTGTCTGCAGCCTTTAACATTAGCAAGATCCCAGAACGATTGTCTCCAGGAAAGTTTGACATCTGGGGGCACAGTCACCAGTGGTTCCACTGCTGCACCTTCCTCTCCATACTGGATGAGCTCCATATGATCAAGGTAGAGATCCGAGCCCTGCTGCTTCACCCTTCCTTGGTCCTAGCACCGGCCTCAAATCTCCAGCTCCCTGGCCCGACTATCTACTCCACCTTTGGGTTGATGCTGCTGCTACAGGGCTGTATAGCTTCCATTATTATATGGTTTGGGTGGTGTGCATACCACATTTATGGGCCTGTGCAGAAAGGCCTGAAGGCACACTGAGTGGAGCCAAGCCAGGGATTCCAATATATTTGGGCTGACATAATTACTGGTGATATTGTTGCTAACCATCATTTTGTCATATGGGACAAGATTAATTATTTCATTTACCATGTATCAATCTCTGATACTAGAATTGAGGCCACTAGGCATAATATGATTTTGATATGGAAATAGTGTGGCTATTTCTGTCTGTTTAAGGTTTCAATGTTTATGCTTACACAGCATTCAAGAATCAGCAGAAAATACAATCCTACGGGGATTCACTAGCACAAACAAGCATGTAAGGCTTCCTGAGTCTTCTAGTGGGACCTGCTGATACTGTTTGCTGGTATCTCTTACATTCACACTCACAAACACGCACACATACACACTTCCTCCTCCTTTGTAAACAGGAAGTGTAGGAGCCGACCAGCTTCAAACACAGTCTTTTAAGTGTTAAAGAAATGTGATGGCTGTGAATTTACTGTTGATGCAAAATGTACTTGAACAGTGCACACTTGTTAAAAATTATTGTTAAAAACTTCTGCTGTTAACAAAAACCATATACTACTGGATAAGAATCAAGATAAAAAAAATATCTACTTATATAATACTGTAACCTATGCATGGCTTTTAGGTGCATTGTTTATACTAGGAAGAAAAAGGGACATGATGACCACGGAGGTTTATAAGTTCAGTGTCAGATAAAGAAGAAGAAGAAGAAGCCATAACATTGTTTTTTAGACATATCAGTCTGATTTTTTAGCAGGGTTTCCCAGTGGTGAGCTGAATTTGCACATAATTAACCAGATGTTTTCGGGAAGTGGTGTATTAAAGGGCATTCAAGTGATTGAGAGCTTGTTGTTTACTTAATTACAAATCCATTATTAATATTAACTTATTTCTTTGCAGACAACAATCTCCCTAGTTCTATGTGCCCTTCTTTCCATCACTTACCACTTGCAGCTGGTTCTGAATACTACTTGAACCCAAAAGAAAGCATTAGTTAAACCACTGTGACAGCTAAGTGCTTAGATGTCAGCACTAGACTTGTTTTGGCCTGTGTACAGTACTAATTCCAGGAACAGATTCCCATTTTACATGCCTCTCTGTGTCAGTACATGTATGTAGGGAAAAAAGCCCTTAAACTGAAATGCTTCCTGAATGCAGGCTTTGGTGCATATAATTTCTCCCTGATCGGTACACAGTTACTGCATGTTAATCAGCATTCTGTCATAAACTTGTCATTAACAGTTTAATGTAACCTAACGCTGTGCTATGTCTGGTTAAACATCAGTGACAGCTTTATGACAGACTGTAGAGAGAAATCTTGCCAGTAACGTTACTATGAATACATTTGCACAGTTTAAGAGATGAATTAAAGTAATAAGTTAGCAATGTCTGTAAATCTCTATTCTGAACGTGCCTGCTATATTTGGTTCATTCATTTATGACTTGATTTTTGAGTCAGTGGTGAGTGAGGCATTTCTGTTGTGCAATGGAATATTTTACTGTCTTGTACTTATTCTTGTAAGAAAAAGCAGTAGAATAGATACTTTAACTGGTAGTGCTGGGAGTTTGAAAGCCAGCAAAATGGGATTTTCTATGTATATCATGTAAGGAATAAATCATGACAGGATGTGTTGTTATAGGACACCATGATCGTGTGATGCGGATCACTGTTGCCACCCCAAAGCTGAATATTTTCCAATAATACACACAATCTGAAGTGTTTTATTCATTATACCACAGCCGCTGTTAAACGAGTACAATTTTTAATTTATAAATAACACTTTTCTAACTTTAATATTACTGATTACCTAAAACTACAAGATAGTTTCTGTTTAAATTATAAATAAATTATATTCTAGTATGTTATATTATCCACCCTACAAGTTCCTATGAAAGAGCTACTATTTTACTATTTATACTATAGAAATGAGTTGCCACAGAAATAATAATATATTAGAACAAACTGATAACAAATTAAGTCTTTCGAATTACAGCTATGCCGTTATAGAAAATTGATCAACGCCTTCTGACCAATCAGATTTCAACAGCGCTGTGGTATAAGTGACATGGTTCTATTTCAATCGAAATTTCATATCCTCCTAGTTCAGGTTATGTCATACTTCACGAATCAAATGACATTAATTGTACATTTGTGACTAGAGTATGTCTGTACTGTGAGGAAATGACAACCTGTTTGTACATATCACAAAATGTGTAGTAGCTCCAACTACTGTCCTTTCCCACAATAATATTGCTAGTTAATGTATGTAATATATATTGTGAAGAATATGACGTCCAGTGTGAATGCAATCAACTTTAATGTTGGAGCAACTTCTTTGCCCTCGTTCTGCAATCATGTCAAAAAACATGACAGATAGACCTCATTCTTAAAACATGTGAAAAGAATGCAGCTGAGAAAGAATAGAATTACTGTTAATATGTCTGTATCGATACCATACTAATATTTTCACTAGGGAACCTAGACAGTGTGTACATTCTATTAGACTATTAAAAGTGTGCGACAGTCATTTATAAAGGTGTCTGGTGTAAAGTGGTTCGATTTAACACACGTGGTTACAGACCACTAGACCCGACAAGTTCAAGTTCTCAGGGTTAAACAATAAGGAAGGTTGAGATCTGACGTTCCTGGACACGCTATTCTTTATGACTGATTTTGATTCAGTCTTACTTTTGATTTACATATGTAGATCATTCTACTTCTATCTTAATGACTGAGATATAGTTATGCAACTATAGAGTAAGAGGTAATAGAATTGTATGAGTAGATTGTTAATCCTTTTCTCTGTATCAAAAGACTATTATTAGAAATGAATAGAATTAATAAATTAACTTGCTGGATCAAAAACGTCTGCTCGTCCTGTGTTTAATGAGTGTTTGTGTCGGATACTGTGTAAAAAAAAATGTGTTTGCTTCGTGAACAGAGATTCAACGAATCTGCAGCGAGTCAAAGGACATTTTGAATAATTCAAATTTCAGTGTACCTCATTGTTGAGCAGGTGCACATTTGCATTAGCTTGTGTGTGTGTGTGTGTGTGTGTGTGTGTTATATATATCTATGGCTATGGTTAATCTTCCTCTAATGTGAATTAGTGTGTATGTGTGGGGCCCTGGCATTACATCACGGGTCTATTCAAGCCTTGCACCCAGTGTTCTCAGGATAAGCCAGAGAGCCTCAATGACCCTGACCTAGAGGAAGTGGCTACTGACTATACATACATACATACATATATATATATATAGTGTGTGAGTAGGCAGTTCAGCTTGGCTGAGTTACAGGAACAGCTGGGAGGGTAAGCATAATATCCTAGCAACCTCCCACACACCATCTCTCTCTCTCTCTCTCTCTCTCTCTTTCTCACAGTAATACGACACTGCTGGATGTTATGGTAGAGTAAAATGATTCTGAAATGTCAAAAATAGACAGCGCTGTGGGAAAGTAGAGTGAATGAACGAGGGTACATGATGGCGAGACATATTTGCTTTCCATTACCTCTTTGTGATCTGGTTTCAGCAGTGGTCATGGTAACCTGGTGCTCCATTTGCAGCTAGAGGGAGACATTTAGCTGCACCTAATAACCCTGATGTTCTGAAGGTTAAATGTTGAAGCAATGTAGCTTGAAATATGGCTGAAGTGTGAAATAAAATGATATATATTAGAAATTAACATTATGAAAGTAAAATCATTTTTTAATTGTACGTCATGACCACGCATACATGATGCATCTGAAAGGTGTCTTCTCTCATCTAGTCAGGGACTGTATGCTACATTACATTTCAGTTTAAAGCAAGTTCATCACCGTAGAAAAAAAATATATCACGAATCGTGCTGATTCATCATCTGCAGTGAGTTTCTCATGCTGCAATATGTGTTGAATGCATTAGTTGAAGATGGATAAATCACCAGACTGCAGTGTGGAACTTGAGCAAGAGCATCCTCTTAAACCATTTTGAAAGATTTTACTACCTCAGTAAAATGTTTCAGTATGCTGGAGTAATCAAATACACATGCAAAATAAGGGGTCTCCTTTGACTCCCTTGAAGGCATAAATTCATGATGAGGTAAGTTTAGCTAATTTGCTGAAGGTAATTCCCTAGCTCTGTGTTGTTTTATGTAGATCTGTGTTGTTTTATGTAGCACCACGGGCCTGGAGGAATATTGTTTCATTTCACTACATACTGCATCAGCTATAATTCTTCTTGACTTGAATAATATTTGGCTACGTTTGGCCATTTTATTTGCGAATGCCAGGTTATTCTTTTATCTGTTTCAGTAGCTAGCATAATTGGCTAGGCAAATAAAGTCAAATATTTAATCAGTGATATTATAATATTGGGTATTAAGAAGATGTTTTTTTTCTGATTTATATATTATCAGACTACATAGCATCAGTCATAAAATCAAGTTATTGTTAAAGTTATTGTTTTCAGGCAAAATAGCATAGTTTCATAGCACAGTAAACAGGTAACAAAGCTTAGTTTTCACTTTATCTATACTTTCTCAATGCATATAATTTCACAGTACGTTTCCCTTGTTGATTGTGAAAGAATACACTCTTGAATGTAGTTAAAATCCTTTAATCAAAGAACTTTATATAATTTAAAAATAAAAATACATTGTGATCTGTCCAGCACAAATAATACTAGACCATGTATTGCAGGGTAACAAATCCGCTCCACATATTTATGTCATGTGCACAGATCTTAGTGAAAGTTTAAAAGTCTTCTAGTTTCTGTGTTTTACGTTGAGGTGAATAATATTTTAAAGGTAGATACACACTTCATTTGTAGTAGTGGCAACAGGATGCATTGATCTGTTTAAAAATTGAAGTGATTTGTTTTATAAGGTTCAGTAATAAACTTAATAACCGCCATTTTCCCACCTCAGAGATTAAAACTGGTTCCCAACACTGTGACTGGTGGAGCCAAGGTGAGGTTAGCATGTTTTCTTAGCGAGCATGGCCAGTGCTTTATCATGCACCGGCTTATGGAGTAGGACAAAGCTGGAAGGGTTCAGAATTCCACGTCCTTCTTCATTTACCTGGCCCATCAACACGTAGTTTATTCCTGAGACAGGAAAGAATAACAGAAACCTTTATATTGTGGCCGGAGATATATGTGAACAAATAACATCAGTTTTCTTTATTCTACTGACAGAAGCATTTATATGCAAGCTGTGAACTATAAAGACACTGTACCTTTTTGGAGCACAGGGCATTTCGGGCAGGGAACGGATAGACTGACAGATATAATCGGTCCTCTTTTGGTGATCTTAAGTTTGCCTGCCTTATAGGTCTTCATGATGTACACATCCACCTCAACACTACCACGAGGGCCTGGGTTCACTGATGTCACCTTCCCTGACAGCACTGAGAGAAGAAAAAATGTGAGAGAGGTGGGATAGACAGAGATATCAGAATTTTGTCTGACAACAATTATCAGACAGTGCTCTATATGGTAGTAGAACAGGGGTGTCCAGTCATATCCTATATCATATTGGACTGGTGTGTGGGTGCAGGTTTTCATTCCAACCAAACTGAGTCTATTGAAAGCCCAGATCAACTGATTAAACTGCTGGAATCAGGTGTGGCTCCTGCTTGATTGGAATGAAAATCTACACCCACACCAACCCTTGATGGACATCACTTCATGTATCCCTGAATAGATCAATCACTAGAGGAAATAAATGATAAGAGTAACTGAAAGTGAAGAGGCAGAAGGAGTCAAAGAAAAGGAGTTTACCAAAGTCGCTGGGACAGAAGCTGGTCAGAAGAGTGCCTGTCCTCTTACATGGCTGTGCACACTGTGGATTCTCTGCTGTGGTGTGGAGGGCAAAGATTGATAAGATTGATACAAATACATACAAAACCAGAATAAAGTACTACTCCTCAGATCTACTCACGTGTCTTGTTTCCTGTAGGGTTGAGCTTGGTGCTTGTGTTGGTGGCAGGTTTGATCTTTGGTTTCATGGTAGTTTTCACAACTAGCTTGGGTTTGGGCTTGGCTTTAGATGGAGGTGTAGGCTTTGCTGGCTTAGTGGCTGGTTTGGTTGTGGCCTTAACACCAGGCTTAATATTTGGTTTAGGCTTTGGAGTTGGTTTAGTTTTAGGCTTCAGAGTTGGTTTAGTTTTAGGCTTTGGAGTTGGTTTAGTTTTAGGCTTTGGAGTTGGTTTAGTTTTAGGCTTTGGAGTTGGTTTTACTGCAGGTTTTGGTGTAACCCTAGCAGTAGGTTTTTTTGGAGGCTTAGGCTTGGGCTTAGATGTAGGTCTTGCTGGTTTAGGTATGGCTGGTTTGAGAGTAGGTCTGGAAGGCTTAGGAATCTTTGGCTTAGGTTTAGTTGTAGGCTTGGGTTTAGATGTTGTAGGTTTAGGAACTGAGTTAACAAGGTCAGAGTCGATTCTAGGTCCAGGCACAGTGTCCAGGGTCGGTGTTGCAGTTCGAGAGCCACGTGGGATACTTTTATAATGTGCCATGAAACCTGCTCCTGCCAAACTGAGGTCAGATACAAACTGCACTAATAGTTCGTTTCCTCTGCTCACAACAGGCCTGCGGAAGAGAAATGATTCTATTAAATTATTATATAATGTGTTTTTCAAGCTCAACTGTAGCATACGGACGATTGTCACTGACATTTATTTTGACTAATTTTCATAGTAAATAGAAAACGTAGAATTACTGAAGTCTAAGGCCACCCTCCACAGTCCCCAGTTACTCCTTGGGTTGCTGTTTGTGTAGAGTTTCACATGTCGAGTTTCCTATGGTCATTTTGGTTTCCTCCAGGTTCTTACACCTCCATGCCAGTAAGTGAAAACCATGGCAGTAGGTGAGTTATTTTTTAGTTATTCTTATTTACCCCTAGTTGTGAATGTATGTGTTCATGTGTGCTGGTCTAGAATCTCATCCTAGCTGTATTCCCTTCTTGTTCCCGGGATAGACTCCAGATTCACCATAACCCTGACCACGATAAAGCAATTACTGAAGATAAAAGAATGCTTGATATTAAATTAAAAAAAAACCTGGGAAAGATCCAAAGATACATTCACAGTAGAAAACCTCACTCTACAGACCCAGAGCAAACGAAAACATCCTCTCTTTCCTGTTATGTTGCATCTATGCACAACCCAGAAAAAAAGTGAAGGGAGTGAAGGGAACTTTAAAATGTGTTACAATATGTGACTCACTCTGGTGCTATATCTCCACAGAATTTTCCAATACGTCGTGAATTGTCTGATTCTCCACCATTAAATAATGCCACGTAGTCAAAGCGACAGTATTTATCTGCCTCCAGATCCAGCTTCTCAAACTTTACCTCAATCACCTAGGGATTCATACACACACACACACACACACACACACACACACACACTGATTAGAGGTTTGAAAACTTCCGTTTACATTGGAGCTCTGTAAAGCTTGTAACAGTTTTGATTAAACAAAAAGTGCAGCTAAAATCATAATGAGTCTCTTATGCAGCTTTTTATGTCTCAATCTCTCTCTCTCTCTCTCTCTCTCTCTCTCTCTCCATAAACACATCCCTTCAATGGCGTCTTAGTCTCTGGCATCACACGTACACATACATACCTGCATGCATAGTCAAACACTTCAACGTCTGCCCAAATGCACACACATACTCACACGAACCAGTAAGCTAATACAGCTTATACCAGTAAGCTAATACAGTACAGCTCCCCTGCGTCAAATAAAATCATTTCACACCACGATGGCAAGAGAGCAGAGAGAAAAAGAGGTGTGAAGTGAGGCTCGACATGCTCACCATGTTGGACGCAACAGAGATGTGCCAGGAACAACTGATGCCTGTTGGGTAATTAGATTCTGGCCAGTTTGGAGTCTTCAGTGATCCGTGAGGCTTTGTCAACTTGCCACCACAAAACTGATTCTCTGTGTGAAGCAAGAGAGTGATATTTATCCTACTGAATTTATATTTTTGTTTCTATTTATTAGAATAATTCTTCTCTTTATTGGGCAAGTAGATTTGGACAGTAGGTCTTAAAAATACACACAAAAGAACATGATGTAAAATAGATTAAAATATACTATATAGGGTATAGAGGTCAAATATGAGGTGTCATTTTTGTGTCCAGGTTAAAAAACCAAAAAATATTATACACTTAATCAGAAATAATGTAGAATAGCGTTTAAGGGTTAATTGATTTGTCTATATGGTGAAATCTTCTCTATTCAAAGAACCTTTGAAGAGTTCTTATATCTAACACTAAACGTTAACGTTAAAATCAGTCTTTTATAACATAACGTTTTTTTTTTTACTTTGATCCATATGTCATATATGCATAATTAATGAAATATTTTAGCGTCATGTTAGCATAGGTCTGGATAAAATGAATCTTAGGAATATAAAGATTTAGGGTTATAAAAATTAAAAGCCAAATGACATCATTGTTGACATTGTTAAGTGGCAAGCAAAAGCTTCCAACCGTCCACATGTGGCTTTCCACCGCTGAAGAAAGCCAGGAAGCCACGCCCTCCCCTGCCCGAATCAGACACCATCTCCAGCATCATGAGGTTGGAGGTAGAGATAAGAGCCCCGGGCCGGAACGTTCCACAGAAGCGGCCCAGCTTCTGTACCGTATACGTGTGACCGTTGTACACATCCACGTAGTCGTAGCGACAGGTGGGGTCAGCCTCCAGGTCGAAGATACGGAACTGAAGCATGACCACCTGACCCTCTGGAACCTGTAGGTTGGATTCAGAGTTAACATTTTAGTGTGCTAATACTTCAGTGGCTTTAATGACAAGATGATCCTGCATATATAGGATTTGAAGGTTAAATGGACCGAAAATTTTCAATGCCCACCTAGAAATCGCTCTTTCTATGACATAAAATTATTTTATCTTGTGTTATAACAATGGATCTCTACTGAATAACAAAAAGTGTTTTATTCCTCTTGTGCCACACTAATTTGCCAATGATTAAACTTTTTAATTTATAAATAAACATTGCTTTTTACCTTCATAGTTAGCACTTGAGTTTAAGCAGTTTTTTTAATTGAATTTAATTAGTCAAAGAAATGCAATTTGTCAACAGAAAGCAATATCCTCTGTCCTGAACACTTTCTGATGGAAAGCATTATCATTAAATTAATTTTCTTAAATTAGATTAGTTATAGAAGGCTTCACCATGTTAATGATTATATCTACGTCTTTATTAAATACCGTTCAGTTCAGTAACAAAACCCATTTACTTTAATCCAAACCTACATGTGAATGAGTGAATGAGATACTACAGAATGAGTGTGTTAAAATAAGCCTCTGATCTGAATTACAGCCCACGTTGAAGCTGCAGTTCCCAATCAGATAACAGAGCTCCATTCCAAAACACAAACCTGCCACACAGAATAACAAAGAATGCTGGTGTTATTTCTACAGCTCTGAAGTGTGCTTTGATTGTATCTCTAGGAAACACTTAAATGTTATATATAGAACTTTTTCCCTAGTCCCACGCAGAACCCATTTAAGATGTCCTTAACTCTAAAAGAAGAAACAACTTATTAAAGTTTATTATCTCTGAGAGTATTACCTTCACGTTTTATTATGTTTACTTACTGATCTATGATGTCTGTCTGTCAGTGTGTACACTTGTGATGTGAACAGTTACTCACAGAGATGTACCAGGTGCATTTGGAGTTGGGTTTGTAATGGGTGGGGAAGTCTTCACTAGCCACAAAGCCTGAATCTGTCGTTAAATGACCCCCACATCGGAAAATTGGCCTAGAGAGAAAGAGAGAGAGAGAGAGAGAGAGAGAGAGAGAGTGTGTGTGTGAAGAGAGTGAGAGAGAGAGAGAGAGAGAGAGAGAGAGTTTTCTTTTTGCATTTCATAGAAAAATATAACTTGGCCATGGTGTTGGCACCAGCAATCTATGAAGGCTGGCTTGCACACACAAACATACTTACATACACGCACACACACACACACACACACACACACACAAAAACACACATACACAGCGCAAACCTTCCGAGAGCCAAACAGCCTCACTCTGTTCCAGAAATTTAGAAAGGGCCACTGAACCCACCCATACACACACACACACACACACACTTAACACTTTAAAAGATTGGTGTTATATAAAGTCAGTCACTGACAGAATGTTTCCTGTCACACATCTCTCTCTGTCTCACACACACACACACACACACACACACTTAATTTAAAGGTGTAATGTGCTGGTTTGAATGCAAATGTAATTAAAAGCATTTTTATATGACTCTCTTTCATCTCTCATAGAAATACAAGCTACACATGAATGCATCGAAATATACAAAAGCCTGCCTCGTTTCAGACGCACATCAAACACAGCGCAATTCAGTGTTAATCAAAGGCAGTTGTGTCGTAAAACAGTCTCTCGCTCCGACGCGCTTTCATCTGGGTCAGAAAATTTACCAATTATTAACAGAGTTCAATCAACTCAGATGTAGTTGTTTTTTTAAAACTCTGTTTCACCCAAAAAAATCATGTTCAGGGTCATTGGTGGATTGTATAACAGCTTTTAAAAACACTTCAGCTTGTCGTGTAGTGAACGTGATGCAGGAGCAGAGTTACAGCAAACAGAAGACTTCAGTTATTTCTCAGTTTAACATTTAGACAAAAAAAAGCATTTGTCAGTACACTAAAAAGATTGTGGTTGGCCTGGAAATCTGTCTCTATAAGGGGTAATAGAGATAAAATACATTTACTCATGTGATTTCTTTCTCTTTTTTTAGGTGAGTTTTCAGAGTGTTTAAGATTGTCTGGGAAATGCTTATTTTTTTCTTCTACAGACCCAAAAGTATTTTTAATGCTGTTAATTAACACACTGATGAATATACTGCCAGAAGTCAGTAACGGCTCACTGTATGCAATTACATAAGTAATAGCTATATAAAAATGAGTTGTTTGAGTTGCAAAGATTATATTAAATGCATTAAACTAAATGAAAAGGCAAAGCTAAAAAAAGAAAGGCATATATTTTTCCCCTCTTAGTTGGGCAGAAATGTTAGTGTAATGCTATAAGGGTAAAAAGAGGATTCTGATCAGGCTAAAGTGGCTGCACTCCTTCCTTCACACAGCAGATAGAATAATACACACTCCAATAATACAGTCAACCTTTATGCTTTCTGATAGCAGATGAAACACCAGCAAAACTATTTACTTTCTTTAGACATGAGAAAATGAATCAGAGCTCAGTCCTGCAGTAACCTGGCAACCCTACACTCACAAATTACAGCATAGAGAATGCATGCATTCACTCACTCACATATATATACACACACATACACACTCTCACCTTGTGAAGTTGGTTTGACTTTGTCCTTGTGCCCATCGCAACCCCAAAACCAGGAGGCCTACACACCACACACACACACCACCCCTCATCCTGCCTTTCAGAGAAGAGAGGACTTAAGGACAGAGCAAGAAGACGCAGGACAGGAGGAGACTGCAGGGGCGTGGAGAAGGAGCAGGGTGGCTACGTGAAAGGGGGATTGAGAAAGGATAAGGGGGAAAGGAGTGAGTGAGAGAGAGAGAGAGAGAGAGAGAGAGATGGGAAGATTGGGAATGGCTCCCAGATGCTGCTGATTTTGGAATGATGGAAAGATAGATGCCCTCACACTCTAACACACACCTAATCAAGGGTTGGTGTGTCTGTGTGATTCGGGGAGGGGATGCTGGATTTGAATTTTAGCCATAATGTTTAATTAATGGTCAAGGATTCAGTATTTAAACAGTGATGTTTGTATTTGGGAGCGAAAGTCCACAGACTAAAGGACCAAATGCTTAACTGCCTTCCTATTGGACGCCTGCCCTCCCTCTTTCACTCTCTCTGTCTCTCAGAATTACAGAAAGAACACACAAATATAGAAAAGTGTTCTTCCACATCCACATAACTGAGCAAAAAAAGCTGATAGTTTAATCCCTTTCTGTCTAGTTACTTCATTTTAGCAGTTTCAGTCCACGACACCTGCATGCCCCTGATGTAAAGTTCAAACTGGACAGAAAAACACACACCAATGCCACAAGTACAAGCAAGCATCTTATAAAACCTGCCTTTTTGACCTGTCTGTCTGTTTCATTTTTATGTCTTTCTTCATGCCTGCATTGCACAAAAAATAAGACAACTCTACGTGTGTGTGTGTGTTGCTTATGCCACTGTGTTTGTGCCTGGAAAAACCACCGTGTGGCCACGTCAGGTCCTTTTTAAAGCTCAGGCCACATTCTTGCCTCAACCTAGAAATGACTGAGGTTTTGGACAACAATAAACTAAAAACATTTAACTTCCACTCTGAGGGCGTTTTCCGATGATCATCTGACACGTTGAAACTCATAACCAGTGCACTTGTCTAGAGAAACATCATCACGCTATAAAAGGGTGAAAGTTTTGATTTTATTTCTTTTTTTTCATACAAAGAAATTCACAAAAATACTTAGAAACCACTCAAGACCACTAAAGCTGAGTAAGACATGATCGAAACAGAATGACACAGAAAAGAGAAGGATTTTAGAGATTGTCTGCCTGGTCCTAAGCACTCTTTAAACAGTTACTGGTGTTTACTAAGCCTATCATTTTCTTCTCTGATTGCCAAGCACATATAACTAAGGCGAGACGCTATAGTGAAAATGGGACCACACAGGCAACGCCGTGTGTTTTCGATACTCTAGGACTGTCCACCATGCTCATACATTCTCCTACCCATCATGCACCTCTGGTATGGAGGATACCACTGGCAACAAGGCCTTTTACATTGTATATGGAAAAGAAAATAAATTTGAATCAATCGTTGGATATAAACACTTCTGCTGCCAAAGCGACAGAAATTAAACGGTGTGGTTTGAACACACAGTGCAGACAGTACAAGTACAAATCTCTGGACAGAAACTACACCAGTAATGTATAAAAATACTAAGAAAAATAAATCAACCTGTGAAATTTGGTCTAAACGCACATGTAAACTGCAGATCAAACATCTGCAAAAGGCAGTGATAAGGACCCCAAAGCCTGCATATGCTCTCTCTTGTTTTTTTTTTTGTTTAAATATATTACTACATATAAATCTACTAGGTTTTGGTAACACTGTAATTAACCGGGCTGCTCAGAGCTACATACCAATACGCAATCCTGCGAGATCTTGAAGCTGGAGCTGAACGGAACAACCGAAAGGATCAAACTAATAAAGTCAAAGCATCCCCGATGCCGTTATCTAATAATGAACAGGGGCAGTGTGCAGAGCAGTGGTGTCACAGTCTTACAATAAAGTGGCCTTGTTCTTCACATTCATCATCTGTCAGCCTTTGCAGCTTTACTCACTACTCACCTGCATTCAGCTATACAAATAAATACTGTTTTCTTTTTAGTATAAAAACAAATCAGAGTGTCACTTTAGTTTAAGAGCCTAACAATGCAATTCCACTCTCCACAGTGTCATTGGTAAACCTCACATCATACTTTACTAGTTTACATTTACATCTTTTCTGAGAAAAGAAAGAAAAAAGAAAAATTGTGCCCGAAAGTCAGTACGCTTGGCTGTTAGTGCTATAAGGGTCATCATTATCTCACTACTGATATCATCAGCTGTGAGTACGAAGTCATTTCCTCCACCAGTCTTGGGCTAACAGTATCATATCAAATCAGTGTCTCATATCAGTCACATGGCCTCCTTTCCCATCCTCCTCCTCCTCCATTTGTGAGGTAACTTCCTGTTCCTCGGCTGCCATCTCCTGATCGCTGACCTGTCTCGTCATCCTGGCCTGTCCTTTCTCTTCCTCGTCTTCATCTATCCGATGCTGTGCCTCTCCATCCGCCTCTCTCTCGTCCATGGCTGTGTCTGGCTGCATGCGTTTCTTGCCGTTGGCGCCATCTTCTGTCACGCCGAGCACGCTGCACAGCTCCATCTCGTGGATCTCCACGTCAAAGGGGGCAGCCGAAGGCACTGGGGGAGGAGATTTGCAGCCCACACATCCCTGCAATGAAAGAGATAGACAGAGCAGATTTACCTCCAGTGTGTGCAAACGCATCAGTAGCTCTGTGGTGCATGACAGTAGTTGAGAATACACTGACAACCATGTGCCTAATAGGTCATTTCAGGCTAATTATATTTAAGGCTTTAGCATTATAATGCTAAATAGATGTTTATTTAATATTTATGTAATAAACGAATGTTTACAGAAGATGGACCCCTTAACCCTGTCCATCTTATTAAATCAATCAATCAGGACACAGATACAACACACACCAATCAGGACACAGTTGTGATGAAACATGTTCTACTGTAAAAGCCCAGAACAGACTTTGTGACAGAAACTCACGGATATATTGATGGCACGTGGGAGGCGTCCTGTGCGGATCCAGGGGTGAACCTGACTCAGCTCCCTCTTCTGCTCATCAGTAAAACGAGGCTGATGCTTCTGCATGGCTCTCAGTGCAGCAATGTCTTCATTCAGTACAGTCTCTCTGTCTCTGTCATACACACACACAGAAAATTAAATTCAAGTAAAATCTATCCTTGTTTGCATAAAGCATGAGTGAAAATTCAACTAGAGTTAGAGTATATGCCTTGGTTGCATGTCTTACAGGAACTGACAGAACATACCCTATCATATACACTACAGGTTTTTAATCAACTTTGATGTCTATGTCTATGAATTTTATTTTTTTAACCTGATGGGCAGCTGATATGTCATCATGATCTTCTCATCTGTGTTGGCCATAAGCAGCCAGATAGGATCCTGCAGTACACACTTGATGAACTGGGCCTCTCCGTTGCCCCCTGCTGTCTGCTTACGAGAGTGGTCATTCTCGGACGAGTCCACACTGCCAAAATACTTGCTGGTGTGGCTGCTCTGACTGCTTCCTGTAGGAACCATGTCATTCCAAGTGTAATAGCATTAGTACAATGAGAATATTGAAAATGCGACAAGAAGAGAACTTATTTAATTGTTGACTTTATCCTCCCTCACAAAACATGGTCATTGGACACTGTCCCAATGTTCACACCATCACATAATAAATGACCAAGGCATGCCACTGTTAGCCAAGTCATAACATAACAGTTGATAATTGCGCAAGCCTTGATCATGGTGTGTTGGGAAAAAAACAATCTTCCATGTCAAACATTAGCCCAGTATCAAAATGAGTTATATAACCGTATAGCAAGTAGAGTCATAAATAAGTAACCATAGTTATCATGAGGTACTTCAGTAAATTCATGGTTGAGTCATGGTTTAGATTTCACTCATCAATACTCTAAACTAACTTTCTTACTTACTTGTTCCACTCCCAGAGCTACTGCATCCATTGGAGCCAGACCCTGAAGATCCTGAGCCAGATCCTGAGGACCCTGTGCCTGAGGAGCCAGAGCCAGAGGCGGCTGAGCCTGTGCCTGATCGCGAGTCCTCCTGTAGCAGCAGGTCAAGCAGATCACTGGAGGACGACATGGCATCCTGATTTGATTCATTGGCTTCTCCCTGGAAAGAGGAATGATTTCCACTGAGTTAGTCTAGCAGTAAGATACAGTCAGATTTCACTACATGGCTGGCAGACACTTTAAAATTAGATCTCCTTTAAGCTCTATTGATTTAAAGCAGGTTAAAACCACTATCAATATGATGGGTAATTCTGAGAACTTCCACTTATGGAAGAATAACCACACTCTCAGTCAAATCATTTCCCCTCAATTTTTAAGTATTCCCAAAACAATCGACTCACATTTTCATTCTCTTTAGAATCTCCTGCTGTGCTTCTCTGATTGGCTGCTGCCTGTCCTCCAACCCCACCTCCTTGTCCACCGGCAGGAGGTGTGGCCTGTTGCCCAGAGGCCAGTGCTGTTACTGCCTCAAGCCGACTGGATGGTGACTCCTCTAGCTGAAGCAAATTCAGAGGGGAAGAGCATCGGGACTGGAAAAGGGGTGACTCTGTACCGTCTCTTTCCACACCTCCTTCCCTCTGGCTGCAGGACTGAGGTGTGCTACAGCGTGATGGGTTTCTTGGGGCTGATGGTACTGTCTGAGTGGGTGCTGGGGGGGCAGTGCTAGCTGTGGGGTACTGAAAAGACATGCTGGGGTTGTAGAAGGGCTGAGACATAGTTGCGGTAACAGGCTGTGCCATGGTTGTGCCAATTTGTGGAAACATGTAGTTGGGAAGTACCAATGCCATCATAGGGGGCACCATAGGAGGTGCCACCTGAGGATTCTGAATGGGAAAGCGAAAGCCAGATTGCATTGAGGGGTCAGTGATGGGGTGAGAGAGGGGTGGGTAGAGTGGATAAAGGGGCAGCATGCCTGGTGGATAGGGCACAGAGGGCAAACTATTCTGCGAGCCCACTGAAGTTGGCCAAGAAGATGAGGTGGTTGGAGGAGCCAGAGGGAATGAAGCATTAGGTACTCCCTCTTGTGCAGGAGGACCCGTGGAGAGGCTTCCTGTTGGGCCTGACTGGCCTAAAGAGCTTCCCTGCTCCGAGGTCTCCTGATGTTTCAACCTTTTACCACCTCTACCACGCCGACGACCACTGTTGCTCATTGCAGGGTAATCACGTGAACAGCGTGCACCTGAGAGAGAGAGAGGATTTTTAAACAAATTTTCGAAAATACTATTTGAAAGCAGAGATAACACTTGATCAAAACATTTAAAAAAGCTACTGTCAAGCTCAAAGCTCATAGAGAAATGTCAATAAAGAGAGAGAGAGAGATTTCCATCATGACTTTGCATTCTGGAAACACAGAAGTCATGCCATGAAGGAACACATCCTACGAGGTGTGCTTGTGAAGAAGCCGCACCAAACCAGGTGATAATGGCTGATATAAGGATTCTCTTTAATGGGGACATTTTAGAATTGCACCTGTATTGCCAAAGGCAAGAACTTATGGTCAGCTATTATAAGAAATGTATACTGTACATCCTTTGCTGTGTCTTCTTGTTAATGAAAGAAACAGTGCATGAAACAGAGAATCATGGCATATGTACTTGGGGAATCTAGATGCTTTCATAAACTCCACTTTTACCTACATCATGTACGGATCCATTACTTCTGTCATAATTAGCATGGTGAGAGCTAATGGTCGATTGTCACTTAAAGTCAGTTATCTTTGTTTTTTTGGGAACTGGAATGACCACGGATGTTTTAAGGCACACAGGAACCGTATTCAGCATTACATCCACAAAGATAGAAGATGGCACAGTGCTAAGGGTCCTAAATGAAACACAATGCCACATCTTGCTCTGTGAGGCAAAGGTCTGGAACGGAGGGCGGACTGAAAAGATGATAGTCTGGACATGTGACTGACCATCTGGTTATTAAATCTGCAATAAAACTGTTAAAGGTGGAGGGGAAATCAGAAGGTGAGAGTGGTGGTTCCGTTTGTAAATAATAATGGTCTAAATCTCTTTCCTGGACTGAGGATTTGCAGAAAGTTGCTTATTCAGCTCACAAACATCCATATTTGTTTAGTTTCACTCTGACATGGGAGAATGTCATGGCTTCCAGTGTTGGACTCCTGGTCATGAATGGATGTTGGATGGCCTTTTCAGGATTTGAACTCAAGATAATAGGGTGAAAACATTTCTATTGCACCACTCAAGAGCTTACTTTCTTAAATTACCTTCTTGACTTCAGTCCTATAAAAGGAGTTTTTGTAGGAATTCCACTGTTCTAGACAAAAACTAATATAAGAAGAAACCATGCCAGTGCATTCATCAATACCTTCAGGTATTGTATTTATATGTCCCACAGAAGTTACGTAATAGGTCTTCAGTTGCTTCTTTGGCCCATGTCTCTTTTTTTGCCTGCTGGCATGATTGTAACATCAGAAAGACACACGTTGTGGTGAGAGGCAATTTTATTGGTCTGAAGCAGCAATCCAAAATTCTACCTTCTCCAGTATCACATCTGATGCGCTGGTGGAGGGAGTGGAGCTCCAGTTTCAGACTGGTATAACAAAAAGCCAGCATTAAAATAACCACAGAGTCCAGATGGGCTTCACAGCTTCTCTTAATCTCTGACCAACTTCTGTTTCTCATGTGTATTAGACTTTTAACTTTATCACAGTGTTAAATTCACAGGGTGAATACAATGGTTTGTGTTAGAGAAGTATTTCCTAGTTTGCAGAACACATTTGGTGGGTAAACATGTTTGAAATAACAATATTGTCATTGCACCAGCCTCAATGTATAGCCTACACTCCCAGTGCAGCATCAGTGATCATATTCAGCTATGTGCCCATGAAGCAACAGGAAAGCTAAGGCTATTTGCCAGGATTTTAAGCTCACTAATCTTGTTAAAGTCTAAGCAAATGCTGACCAGAAACTTTCCAGGAACCTTAAGTTAGAAAGTGTGTTGCATCTGTATTTTTGACATTCAGAAGTCATGAATAAGTAAGAGGAGACACCATTTGGGTGCTGAGAGAGACATGTGGGTGTAAATCCAAAGTGTCTGCTTCTGCTTGTGTATGCACATATGTACACTAATAACCATACCTCTGGTGATTGGTGTGGTAGTATGCCGTCGGAGTACTGAAGCTGGATCGAACACTCTCAGCTGACTCAGATCCCTAAAACGACACATGAAGTTCTGCTCTTCTTGCTGAGTATGTGCAGAAAGCACCTCTTTGGTCAGTCCCAGCCTTCCTCCTCCACCTGCTGCTGCTCCTCCTCTTCTTCCTCCATCTCTCTCAGCTGTAACCGCAGGGCTGGGTGGAGTTGGAGGAGGGAGAAGAGAAGGAGCAGCTGGAATGGTAGGAGGAGGGGGAGGGGTATGAAGGACAGGAGGAGCAGGTATGGGGGTTGTAGGGGCTTCCTCCATTACAATGTCTGAGAGAGAGAATAAGAGTCTATTAATAAACCCATAAAGGATGTAAATATACTTCACTTTCACCACAAGTATGTGCACGTGCGCAGCTGCTATGCGAGATTAGCAAAACTGGAGGATTAAAAGTGGCATCCACTAGATGGCATGTCAGCTCTGGTTTTCGTGATCTGCATCTCAAATTAAAAACCTTCAAGTCTTAGAACAGTATATAGAATGTGTTTTGAGTTACACTGTCCTGGTTACCCTGGATGCACATACAGATAAATCAGTCTTAACCTCCTAAGACCTGAGCTTGCATTTTAGATTTCTTCTACCTATTTGGGGTTAGGAGGAACCAATAAATATAATAATCAGATATTATCTTTGAACATGAAGCCAATTCTTTTTGTGTACAACAGGTTCCAGTTACAAAGAATTAAGTATTATGATGCACACAACCAAAAATGTGATGTCCTCGTATGAGGACGCCAGGTTGCAGGAGGTTAAGAGTATTTAAAAAAGTCATATGCATATGGACAATAATCCTTCTCACCTGACTCTGGGGGTTTCTTGTCTCCCACGTGGACAATGGTACTGCTGAAACTGCACTGGGACGTTACTGATGCTACACTCTCTGCCTTACTGTGTAAAGTCAGGGCTGGCAGTGACGTACTCTCACTAACTAGAGCTACTGACGGACCTAGAGCATGCACGCATGCCAATATGCACACACACACGCACGCACGCACACACACACGCACGCACGCACGCACGCACGCACACACATACACACACACGCACGCACACACAGAAACAGACCCATAATACAAAATTATCCACAAATTCCATCATAAACTATTTGAGTTTTACTCTTTTAAGTCACAGTGTGAAACCAGGCAAGCTATTACCTTTAGGATTGCTGGGAGTGTCTTGCTGCTTATCATCATCAGAAGTGGAGGATGCGGTACAAGAGGAGGAGCCACACTTCCTTTTAACTGTGTTTGGGACATTACAGCTCTCCAGATACCTACAGCCAGAATACACTTCTGTTATTGTACAAACAAGACATTATTTGAACACTTGCTTGCTTTCTGTCTGATTTGGTTTCACACTTTCCACAACATATGCTAAGCTGTGTGTGTGAAGGTCATCCCACAAAAGTGTTTTACTCAATTAATGTGTATTAAATAATCGTATTATTATGAATCATGTTATTACTGAATAATTTCCTATAACTTTTTTTTAACTGTTCCTAAGCATATATATACATATAGGAAACATTGTTTGGTTCCAAAACAAGGATGAATCTTATATTCTTTTGATGGGAAGGTGTCTACCCTTAACAGTACTGTCCACACAAAGCACACAGAGCATATTAAACACACCAGGGATTAATTCACAGATTACATTTTGGCCATGTGAGAGAACCCATGAGGGCTGCGTCAATAATATTAAAGTAAAAAACCATTGAAAACAGCTGTTGTTTGTCAGAGATTCACTGGGAATCACTCATGGTTAACGGTGACTGCATTAGCCCGTCTCTCTGCACATCAGCTGCTTTACACACTTAAGATGTATCATAGGAACAGGAACACGTGACTGCACACACATACCGTATAATGCTATCTAGGCAGTTGATTTGCTGGTAGGAGTACGCACTGGGCGGGTCCTTCCTCACCAGCTGAGATAGGACTGGATCCTTTGAGGGCGGGGCCACATCTGGCACAGCGTCCACTACAGGTCGCAAAGCACCTATTAAAAGCAGAGAAAAGAGTTCTTGAATAAAGCAACTACTAAGAGACACCGTGCAAGTAAATATATTCTGGGAAATGGATCCTATTGTAAATAGTTTTGTAAGCATGTATGTGAGTACCTGTGGCGGTGTGTTTTCTAGGAGGAGGCCGGTTACGGGACTCGATAAACACTTGTTGGCCACTTGTCTTTACCATGTGAACATCCTTACAGATCTGCTGGAAGGTCATCTGATCAGAGAGAAAACAGACATAGACAGCCAAACTTCAATAACTGGTACTCTGTGAGTCTGTACCTGTGATGCAGGATGTCTCTTTACATTTTGTCTAGCAACTGTTGCATGTCTTTACACATTTCAGCCTCGTAGTACTGTTTCATGGTTATGGACATGTATTTTGCACTTTGTGATTTCCTACAGATGATTAACAAGCTATTCCACAAGCGACTGAAAAATCTTATCTACATGAGCAGGCAGTGTTACGTAAAAGACTACGTCCTCCCCCACTGATGGCTACTCTAAGTGTTATGCTCTTTGGCACAACCCTAACAATTAATTTTTCCAACAGGCTGCAAAACCTGTTCAATTGACTAATATATCTGCACATGATTGAGCAATGATCAAGCTATTCCACAAGCGACTGAAAATCTTATCTACATGAGCAGGCAGTGTTACGTAAAAGACTACGTCCTCCCCCACTGATGGCTACTCTAAGTGTTATGCTCTTTGGCACAACCCTAACAATTAATTTTTCCAACAGGCTGCAAAACCTGTTCAATTGACTAATATATCTGCACATGATTGAGCAATGATCAAGGAATCAAGGCTAACTGATGATTAACACAACTTCTGCACGGAAAATGAATTATCCTCACTAGATGTTCACCTAAAAGGCGAACTAACATGGTAATAAAATTAAAATGTGATCCTGACTGCAATAGTTTTCAGACAGTACATACCAAACATTGTGACTGTAGAGTTTTTGTGCCTGTGTTACATTCTGGTCATTTACCCTGAAGGCCAGATTGAACCTCAAGACATCAGCCTATGACATTTCACACCTTACTGCTCTTATGCTGCTTCCTAAGTCAAATCTTAAACCCAGTCTCAAGAAGTCGGGAGAAGTCTGGCTACATCAGTCAACTGACTGTAGTAGGATAGTAGGATTATTAATTTAAGTTGCAAAAACAATTGTGTGACCTATTAACCTGTCAGAACATGCTGACCTTCAAGTCTAAAGCTCATAAACTCAGCTTAAGTTAAACATAAGGCCAAATTTAAAAATATGTAGATTTTAATCCAACATTACTGGTGTGTGCCAGAATACACAGGTTTGTTAACTCCCACTTTAGGTTTTAATTTAAATACAGATAGTGGTTGGAATATATAGTATACTAAACTGACAAACAGAGAGTGTCCCTGTGTTACACCCCTAGTGTGTATATGTGTGCTGACCGGTTTGTGAAGATGAGCTGGGTCCTCCAGAGTGGTGCCATTGCTCTCTGATGAAGAAGTGGCACTGGGCTGCAGCTCATGAGAGCCATTACTTGCCAGACTGCCATAGCCCTGTGAGCTGCTGCTGTGTACAGGCTGCACCAGAAGCCGGTGGATCTGTTCACTGAGCTGTGCGATATCCGGCGTCAAGGTGCTCTCTTCCAGAGCCCTTGGGCGAGTGAACACATCCTCATTCAGTGGAGAACTGTAGAAACACAGACAGTCAGGAAGTCAGTATGCAGAAGAAGCCTTACTGTATGTATATCTTTGACTTGCAGACACATGCACAGCAGTACAAACAAGGACAGATTTTCAAGAAAACTGATTGTTCTTTGATTCAGATAGAGTGAGATCCAGCTCTGTGATTCGTCTACAAATGCTCTGTGTCCGTAACAGTCATAAACAATCCTCAAACATTATGGTTGTGAATGTGAAACCTGGGGAATTGTTACTTGAACCAAAATGATTAACGATAAGATTACCTAAATGACTTATTTTGTACATCATAATACACAAGATTTACACTTTAGTATGTAAATGCTTGCTGTGTAAGGATGAAATGCATGTGTGGGTGGGCAAAAGAATGAGAGAGACTGTTTACGTAACCATGTGAAAGAAGCAAGTCAAAGGGGGACTCGTCTGTGTGTGCGTTAGAAAAAGTAAAGCCACGGAACAGTCTCTGTAAGAGACAGTGTACATTGTGAAAATGGATTATAAAGTAAAGCTACACAAGGTATATCATAACAAACAGAAATAATTCTGTGGGGAAACAGCTTCCACATTGCGCCTAGGTTTGTCGGAGAAACTGCACATGTTTGTGCATGTGTTACTGAGTGGTTGACGTGGGTGGATTGAGATGAACATTACCGTTGGCTGTGGGTGTGTGTGTGGGTGTGTGTGTGCAAGTAGGGTGCATATAGACACCTCTGAGACAGTGCATACACTCTGTGTGTGTCTGTGTGGGCATGTTTTTTATATCTTCGTCAGGGTCCAACGTCCCCACAAAGAAAAGAATATCTGAGTTTTTACTGTGTGTGTGTGTGTGTGTGTTTGACTTTTTAATGTGTTTAAACACACTGATTAGATTGCAATAGATTAAAGACAGGTGTAATCCAATTACAAAAATGAGAGTTTGAAAGATACATTTGGAAATATATAAAAAAAAGACTGCGGCTGACTTCTGACTGATTATCTGACTGTAAGTTTGTGATTAATAAACTATATAGAAACTATATTCATTTTTATTCAGAACCATGTTAGATTCTGTCAGTAATCTAAACGTTGTTCTGTCTGGGGGTCACAAACATTCATGAGTATGCTGAGGTCCTTACGTTCGGACTTTGTGGCGACCCACAATGAACGCCACCTTCCTGCTCCAAGGGTTAACAAAGGAGGACCAGGAGGTGTCTATCGTCAGATACTCTCCATTCTGGGCACACATCCGCAGCGGAGAGTGTTCGAATGGCTGCCCTGCGAACTGCAGAACTACGGAGAGACAAAATAATATAACGTCAGTTTTCGACTGATTTCAACATTAGAACAAAAGCAAACCCACTTTCTGTTCCTCAGTTTATATTCGGAAGTGTTAATAACAGTCATTTATTACAAATAAACAAGTCTAATCTCAGGTAACAAACAATGTATAATAGATTATACTCTTATACTCATGTTTATTTAACACGCAGGAATACATAATGCAGAAACTGTTTAGGGAAAAATAAGTACACCCTGATTATCAGATTAACTTCTGTAAAGGCAAAACATTCCAGTGTGACAGTCGGGTTAGGACAGTTGTGCCTTTATAAAGCGTTGCATTGATAATCAAAGACCAAATCAAAATTTCTTCTGAGTGAGTAGTGTTCCTAAAGGGGGTTATACAAGATATCCAATTTATCCCCTATAGCTTTTGGCTGTTGGCTAATTTCTGTGTTTAACAGATAAATGCATAGTGGAATTTTTATTTCATTTATTTAGTTTTCTGGCCCCTGAAATTCTGGCATCTACCTAATGGAGAATTTTGTGTACTTATACATATAAAACTAAACTAAAATTAGTCTTATTATATTACCAGTCCGCCTATAATTGACTTGTCAATATGGCATGCAAACCCCATTAAAACTTAGAATCAGAACTGAAAGAAAGAACAAGGGAGAAAGTTAGAAGTAAAAGAAACTGAGAGTATGAGTGTCCATTAAAAGTGCTTTATATTAATATCCCCACTGGCCAGTCTCTCTCTTTAATGCAGTACAACCATTAAACCATTTAAAAGCAAGGACTTAAGAAGAAGAGAAAGGAGAATGACAGCAAATTGCCATTAAAATGGTCACATGTTTAGATAATAACTGGCTTCTCTTTCTTTAATTTAGCAGTACAACCATTAAGGCCTTTAGAGGAGAGGAACGAGAACGAAGTTTTCTCGTTTTTTCACCGATCCGAAGGAAATATATGCACAGCAATGAAATAGAGTGAAATAGAGTTGGGTGGACACCATTTACTAGCATTATCTGCTCTTGCTTAATGTGAAATGTAATCAGCCTGCAAGCTATTACATGCATAAACCAATTCATCTATAAACCACATCCATTACTATTACCAAACGTCCAAAAAGAAGCAATGAAGCATGCTTTCACATGATGACACGACTTTGGATTTTTGGCACAAACTCTGCGACAGCTCACGTAAAACTGTAATTAATGCAAAAAACGAATGAACCCAATAGTAAAAAAACTCTTAACTTCATGTAAATATATCTAAGATTATAAAGTTATTGTGAATAATAGAATACCAGTTTTATAACAGAATTTATATAATAGAATTCTATAGAATAATATAACAGAACTGCAAATATTGTATAAAATTAAAAAAGACTGCAATTTCACGAGTGGCCTCAGACATTTGGATGAACTGCAGCTGTATGTTGGTCAGCTAGATAGTGGCCACTTCATGGTTTTATATAGTCCTGACTACTGTTTTAGCTTCCTTTTACCAGCTTCCAGTTCATTTTAGGACTGGCTTTATTGTTAGTTTTTAAAAACATAAATAGACTAGCCCACTGTTACATAACAGACATTTTTTGCACATATATATATATATATACTACTTCTAAACATTTATGGTTTTCCTCACAGCTAGATATTCTTGTATTGAAGCTCTGGAACGGTCTACCTGTAGTCTACAGCAGTGGAGAGTAGCAATTAATTGAAATATCTATTTAAATATAGCACTGTTTAACAGATGTTTCAAATGTGCTCCCCACACACACTCACTCAAAAACGTTACATATACATGACTCACTGACTAGACGCACACTTAACACCCTAGATTTTATATTTTCAGCCTTACTATTTGGTTCGAAATCAAAAGAGTAGCTCGGATTTTTTTTTAAGTACTCTGCTGTCTGCAAGGTGAATCATAGTTTCCTCAATTGCCCTCTGTTATTCCATTACACGTTCTTTTATTTCTTTTCGGTACTAAGTGTCCTGTGTTCTTTTGTGTTGTCTTTATTGTATTTATTGTCTTTTTTTGCACTGTCTTGTCTATGCTCTGTTTGCACCTAGCTGCACACTGTGCACTTTACGTGGCTAAGACAAACTTCTGTCCTAGCTCTGTGGTGTTGTTTGTTGTTTTGTGTTGAACTTGTTGTTGTATGTTTATGTAGCACCAGGTCCTGGAGAAACGTTGTTTCATTTCACTATGTACTGCGCCAGCTGTATGTGGTTGAAATGACAACAAAAGCTTCTTGAAATCTTGTTAATGCTACACTCAGTGTCCATTTTATACAGTTATCTAATCAGCCAATCATGTGGCAGCAGCACAATGCAAAAAAAGCATTCAGATACAGGTCAAGAGCTTCACAACACACCTTAGAATGGGGCAAAATGTCTGATCTCTGTCACTTTAACCAGGTGAGCGTATATATATTTATGCATTTCCATTTAAAGGTGGAGCTAAACACTTTTCTGGATATTTCCTAGTCAGTGAAGTCATAAGAAAGAACAGAGAGAGAGAGAGGGAGAAAGGGAGAGAGAGACTCACTCTTTTTATGGATGGCCACCATCATTGGTCTGTCCTCTGGGTGGAGAGAGAGCAGCACTGGGGTTCCCACCAGGTCCTGAGGCAGATAACCTAGCAGTGGCACAGCTCTCTCATCAACCTCCTGGAAGAGGCAGCTGGGTGTGTGACTGGTGGTAAAGATCCGTTTATCTGGAGGAATACGAGGAGCTGACAGAACGGAGAGAAGAGATTCAGTCAGTACTGGAGAACTGTAATATTTGGAGCTTTTAAAAATCTAGCAATTATTCATGTACAGCAAAGTTTAATATACAATTATAGCTGAAGTCCTGATTGAGTGACAGAGAAAGAAAGGGTGTGTGTCCTACCCTCGTATCCAGAGTGTACTCTTTCGGCGATGAGCAGGCAGCAGGGCTGGGGGTCTGCGGTGTCGGAGTCTCGCAGTGTGAGCAGGTATGGGGTTAGTCTGAAGGGGTAATAGCGCATGTCTCCACTGGAAGAGCCATCTGCACTGATCCTGCAGAACATGGACTTCTCCTGGGTACACTCCACTGGAGGAGATGCTACACACATGTAACAAAATCATTTCTTATTTCTTAACAAGCTCATGAGGCCAGAAAGTATCTTACTACCAGCTGACAGAGCAAAAAAGATTTAATGGCTAAAACTGTGAAAGATTAGACAATTACATGGACTAATTACTAAACTGTAGCAGTGATGCATAATCAACAAATCTATTCGAGTCTATTCAGGTCCTCTAGATGAAACTAGTGAGAGGGAAATCAACACACACACACACACACAAACTAGGACACACAGAGACACACCCACGCACCAGATCCGATGCAGGAGGCCCAGGGTGGTAATCTGCAGGGGGCAGTGCTGCTGTAGAAAGTGCTGACGTCCTGAGGGGCGAGGAGCTCTGAAAACAGCACCCCCTGCAGCTTCTCCGGTTTACTTCGTAGCAATGATGAACCCTGCGGCGAGATGTATACCACCTTTCCTGACAGGAATGACACAGCCATGGAGAATGTGTCCTAAAAAGAAGGATGAAAATGTCTGAGCTTGAATAAATCACTACTGATTACCAAGCTACACTACATCATAACTTCTGGGGATTGGTGCAAAATTGAATATGGAATTAAAAGTATTCTAGTACACACTCACATTCTCCCTTATAGGCAAGCTAACTCCTCTTTATCATAAACAGCTACCGACCAGGAAGAGTGAAGGCTAATGCATTCTTCCCCTAAAACACATGATGTCACTCACTGCATCTATTCTGCCCTCTTCTGCATACAAGAGAGCATGCCATCCCGCCAAACCAAAGGGGCATGGAAATTTTTTGGCTGTGTTTGGCTGTAGCACTGTCGATTGATCTCCTGACAACGTGATAAACTCTATTATACTGCACCACTCTGAATCCCTTTATAGGCAACATTTATTCAGTGTCAGTGTGACATAAGTGAGAGTCTGACTTAATTCTTGAATAAATCATTTAATTACCCAAGAATAATCAGACCAAAGGCTTTAGATGGGCGAGTGTCAAAGAAAAGGCTATGTAAAAACTGTTAAAAAGGACTCCCTTTTGTACTGAATATTAATTCCCAATAATATACCAACGGATAAATGAATGAACAAACAAATTATGAGTGAATTCACGTAAACCTGTTTTCTGCCATTTACTTTTTCCCATCAATGATAAAGAGTTCACCAATATCAGCTACCAAAATGATACTTTTGTTCCATTTAGGAAACCAGCTCTTTAACCCAAAGTATTGTTTCTATACTAAATTATACTAATATTTGGGGGATTATAGGTAGATTTTATGCACTCGTTCATGTGTCCATAATTTTATGAATCTTTTACAATGTTTTACATCCCACAGGAGATGAATATTTAGAAGCAGTTTTTGGTGAAAATGTATTTTTTTTAGGAAGGGAACACAAAAAGCACAGAGAGAAAGAGGGGGAGTGGAGGAAGAGCATGAGACAATGTGTATAGATTTGGATAAAAGTATAGAAACAGGCATGAGGGAGGAGTAACACTCTGGTGTGTCACATGAACAATCTATACTCTTGGACCCTTTAGTAAACAAGAGGCTTTGACGGATATCATATAGAGTATAGAGTACAAGTATTACAAGAGAGAAGGGGGGAGCAAATATGGTAAAAAAAAAAAAGAAAAAAGAGAAAGTATGACTATATATATATATATATATATATATATATATATATATATATATATATATATATATATATATATGTGTGTGTGTGTGTGTGTGTGTGTGTGTGTGTGTGTGCGTATGTGTGTGTGTACACATTTGGGGCACGTACTGTGTTTTTCAGCGTATATTCTGAGGTAATGTTATCAAGCTCTTCTATGGTAAATGTGGAAAGATCCAGACTGCAGCCATGACACTCTTCAACATTCCACTGGTGATAATATTCCTGATTGGCTGAAAAAACAAACAAAATAAAGGTAAAGACATGAGTGTATATTTTAAAAGGACAGTTTGACATGTTTATAGTCATCTACTGCCTGCAAAGCAAACTGCAAATCCAGTGAACTCCAACAACACTTACTCCACAGTTGTCCTAAAAACAGGAAAAACTAAGAATCCCACACACATTCACACACAGTGGCGGCTCACCTTGGACTTGTTTGACGCAGCTAAGGGCGTACTTGAGAGCGTTGAGGGTGCTGGAGCGTCCTTTAGTCTTCCTCTCTGCAGGAAGGCGAATCTTGAGCTCCTTCAGTGCCCTCATCAGCTCTTTCTGGGTCTGCACGCGAGCTGACTGCTCACTGCTACAGCCGCTGGTGGATGAAGGGTCCTGCTCTGAGCTTGCACTCAACAAACTGTATGCAAGTGAGCTGCTGGGAGGAGATGGACTGTGGGAATTCGAGCTGGCAAAAAGGCAGACAAAGAAAAAGAGGAAGAAAGGGAGTTGGAGGAGCAGTTGAAACAGTGAAGACAGTGAAAATCACACTTAGTGAATTAGCACATAAGTCCATCTATTAAAGATCCATTTATTAAAACCATTTAAGATCCATTTCCCTCTCTCTCACCTCTTGTTGCTTTCAGTGGTCTCCAACATCATCCCAGAATCTTTGCCATTATGACTAGAGGAGCTCTGGTAACTTCGCATGGACTGTCGTCCCCTGGAGCCGTTCTCTCTTTCCAGCCCTCCTTCACTTTCCCTCTCTCCGGAGTCATTACCGCTGGATAGAGCGTCCATGTCGTCTGAATTTGGGCCCCGGTTATCACTGGATAAACCTGTAGGTCCTGACTCGCCTCCCGGAGACGATCCTGTCCTTCCATTGGCTGGATTTGATGACGGTGAGCTGCTACTCATGCTCGGTGAGCTGGTCTGCAGGACCACCCCTTCTTCCTCCTCAGCACCTCCCGCTCCCACCCTAGGAGCATTGCCGGGGGTGGAGTCCGAGTTGTCATCACTCATAGTATGGTTAGAGTACCTGGTGAGAAGTTTCACCTTTCCCGTTTAAAAAAATATATAAAAATGAACTAGGTTGGGCTGCAGGAACTGTAGTGGCAAATCATTTTTGGTTGAATCGTCCTCATGGGCTAACCTAGAACGTTCTAGATATATATATATTTTTTGTGAAACACAGTGATCTTTGTAAGTTTTAAAACCAAGTGGGAGGAAAACCTATGACCTCCAACCCCTTGGGTAAACGAAGATGTACAGGTAAATAAATTGTTTATTTCAGAATTGCTGGAGGCCAAAAAAAAAAAAAACACAGGCAAGAAGACTGCTTATGAAACAGTCTTGGATGCAATCTTGCAGACAGATGGATGCAAACAGAGTGTGAAAGAGAGAAAGCAGCAAAAAAACAGCATCTGAAAGATTCAGCTCTCCCTTTTCATGAGCTCTCTGATCCTCTTCTCCTTTGTTCCTACTTGTTCTTGTCTATTCCTTTTTTCTAGAGTCTAGGAAAGAAAAGAAGGACGTGCATCAATTGAAAGGACGTAATACAAAGATTACATTTGATCTTGCTTATTTATAGTGCTAATGATTTTAAGAGGTGAACAAGCATGTGGCAGTTCCAGTTTTCAGGGTTAAAAATGCCTTATTTTCAAGACGCATTTAGGAAAAATGACAATCAATACAATGAATTACAGCCATCATCCATGCCTCTTCCTGCAACCAGAAATCCAAGCCTCATCCTCAGACATTTCTGGGTCCCTCATCTCATGAAACTCTGCTCTCTTACAACCACATGTCCAACCTTTTTATGCACTTCTTATGCACCACAACCTAGCAGCAGATCTGGGATCATATGGTGTTATGCCTGGAGATGAATGCTGAACATGTAGAAGGTCAGAGAGTGTCTCTGTTTATAGCATCAACTGCAGTCAGCAATTTAGGCAGTGCTTCAGTGTATCTACATATTTTACATTTTTCAACCACAGCTAACATTTCCCTTTTTTTTTAAAGCAAGTGACACGTTACACAAAATTGCTCAGGTCTTTAAGCCAAAAAACGACTTAAATCCATTTGGGTGTTTATTTTGGAAGCTGTATATAAGAATACTCAGCATGCTTGATTTAGATATGATGACTGAACAGAAGTATTTTGCACGCCTTTTTCTTTGGTTATATTAAATCATCACCAAGTCTAGTTGCATAGTACTAATATTTTTTCCTTTTTTTCTATACAAACACTGTTTATACATCTCTGTTTTAATGTCCCAAATGCTTAGACTTCCTCTGTATTCTCAGTGTGTGATTAACGGTATTGAACAAGCATTTCTGAGTGGTTCTATGTTTATTTGTCTCCTGGGGAGATGACTAATCTCTTAAGCTCTTTGGTACACAGAATATATAAGTGTCACAGGTCTTTGTGTCATTCATGTATCTTGGATCGCTTTGTGATGTTTCAAGAGATTGACTTATTTTAGGTTTGACATACAGTGGATATAAAAAGACCCCTGTTAAAATGGCAGGTTTTTATGAACCTAGATAAATCATGTCAGAACATTTTACCACCTTTAATGTGAAACGGCAAAATATAAAAATTAAGCGAAAAGACAATCAGAAACCTTTTTTTTGGAGAGGGGAGAAAAATAAAGGTCTTTAAAGCACCTTTTGATTTTATTACATCACTCAGTATGGGTATGAACCTATCAGTGTGGCACATCCTGATTTGGCAATACTTTCCTATTGTTTCCTGCAAAAAAATTGCAGATCCATCAAATCGTAAGGCCATTCCTGTGCACAGCCTGCTTCAGATTTTTAGTTGCATTCGGGTTTTCGGCTCTGTTTAAGTCATGCAAAAATAATCATCTTCTTTTGGTTAAGCAAGTGCTTTATTGTTTTGGATGTATGTTTTGGGTCAGTGTGTTGAAAGGTTTCAATCTTCAACCGTACCAACTTCAGCTTACTAGCAGACTACTAAAGGATAGTCTGGTGTTTATGGCCACCACCATGTTGCTGCATGGGTATGATGTTCTTATGGTGATGTGCTCTTTGTCTTGCACCACACAGACCTTTTGAAATAATGGAATTATTAAAATGTTTTGGAATGTTGGCACATGGTTTGGGGTTATTTAGTGGAGCTTGCTTTTTGTGAGAAAGGTCTTCCGTTTATCCACCCCACCGGCCAGACGTGTGAATTTGAAAGAATACTGTCACACGTTTTGATTAATCTGTAATTGTCAAATATTCCTGCAGCTCCTTTAACGTTGCCGTATGTCTCTTGACAGCGTCCCTGGTGACTTTTATAAAATTTTGATGGCTGTCCTGTTCTTCGAGGTCTATTTTCTGTTGTTGTTGATCATGACCTATACAGTTTTCCTGTACATCCAATGTTTTACTATGCATGCTTTTTTAGACCAGGGCTTAAGCAGTCAGATGAACCAGCAGGGTGTGAAGAGTATCTGACAGAAACAACTGATCTTCATTAGGGGTTAATCAGAATAATTTTACTGATGTCTGCTGTATGATAATTACTTTTAAACATGAGACTGAATGTAATTTGTTCATTCTAAACATCCCCAATTATAAAAGGGAGCTAAAACTTCTACAACCATGTTTTTCAAACTTTTTAAAAAAATTCTCTCACTATTTTTACCTAAAATATTTCTGATTGTATTTCACTTCATTATTATACGTTGTAATATCACACAGAGAGTGTTTAAATAGTTTATAAAAAAATACTCTATGGTCAGCAAGACTTTGTTTTATAGCAACTGATCAGAATTAAATCCAATACATTTGACACAAAGTGTATGTGCACATGGTGTGAACTGGAAACCAGGATTTTATTACAAGGTTTTGTTTTTAGAAATGAGATAAATAATAGTGTTAGAGCCACGAGATGCTTCCGATGAGGGTTCAGGTGTAAATATGACCTTTACTGAACCTGGTGGGATTTTTTTTCACCTGCAGAAACACATTTAAACACAATTTTACTAGAGGACTTATAAAATAGACATGTCAAGATGGAGAGGTTGATCACCTTTTTGCGCACTTCAGACATTTGAAAGAGACTGAGATAATGCACACAAATTTATTTTTAACTCTATCGAACAATTTAAATAAATAAAAAAGTGTGTAGAAATAAATAAACCGTGCAACAGAACCGTTTTATAACAACGCACGCGCGCGCACACTACCATCTGCGTGTCGTGATGCTGTTCTCATAGAAACGTCTTCACATCACGATCAGTCTCCATTAAAGACAAACCACGAATATCAGCCGTTAATGATACAGAGCAGTGCTATGGCGAGAACCGCATACCAATGCATTATGTATAAGGTTAATCCGGTTCTTAATAGTATGGCGACCCAGGTTTTAGGCAAAAACGAAGCGAGTTTGTTTTATAATATAAACAATAGCACGTTGTACATTTATGACGGTGAAAGCACCAGACGCAGCTAAAATCCCAAAGGACTCGCATGCATTTTATTCCTAACCTGCAGAAATGTATTGTTATGCTATATGAAGTGTAGCTATCTAGGGAATAGAGAGGCATTAACCACTAGCTAAGCACCTGCAAGTTACACAAACACGCACGACTGCATCCCAATGAAGCGACTTACATGCACCGAAAACACCGCGCAGCATGCAGACCGGAACCGTTTCAGGTTTTGAACGAAGCCGGTATTTTTCTCCACGAAGACAAGCTCTCTCTCTCTCTCTCTCTCTCTCTTATCTCCATGTGAGCGTGCGCACGCTTGTTGTCCCGAGCCACCGGTCCGCGTGAGCGCTTCCGCCGGGTTTCCGCCTCCACGCCAAGACCGACCTATTGCGTAAAGCCTTTTGGACAGCGCGCGCGCTGATTGGCTGGCGGCTCGCGGTGACCAAGCCGCGTTCTGTAAACACACAGCGCACGTGTCTAAGGCGGCGGTTCCGTCAAGCCTGGCTCGACGCTGATTGGTGGAAATGACTAGCCAATCCCATAAGGGTTCGTGCTGGCTATATAAGCGCACTGACGCACACGTAAAGCGCGGGCTACGATTTACTACGACAGGTGCGATCATGTGTTTTTTCTTTTCTTTTCTTTTATCAACTCTTTCCGCTCGCTCCATTATAAAGATCACACGAGATGCTTTTCTCAAACCCACATCATCCATGTACACTCAGATCCGACAAGGCAGCGAGCGTGATTAAACAAAGCACGCGCGTGTGCACGCGCACACTCACACCCAATTACATGCAATCATACAGTAGGTACACTTCATATTTTCCAGACGAACTACGTCATAGGGTAGCGTCAAGAGATTACTGACAAATGATTGGTTACCTTTATACAATAGTGTTCTATTGAACTGGCCAATTAGTGTGCACACTCCTCACACTGATGCATTTGCTCTTTCTGTAGTCCTGTGTATTGTGCTGATCATGGTTTTGAAGAAGAAGAACTGAGGGCAAGAAACCTTTATTAATCACCACATGTACATTACAGCGGAATTTATTTCTTTGCATATCCCAGCTGAGGAAGTCGGGGTCAGAGCGCAGGGGCAGCTGTGATATAGCACCCCTGGAGCAGGGAGGGTTAAGGGCCTTGCTCAATTACCCAACAGTGGAGCTTGGTGGTGCGAGGGCTTGAACCATGATCCTCTGATCAACAACGCAGAGCCTTAACCACTTAAGCCACTGCTCCCAGTATATGAGCTCTGTGACAATAAAACCCACGTGAATAACGGCATAGAAAACACAATCTGCAGCAAATACTGTAAGGCAGACAATATATAATGTGATTTCTTTACGCTGAATATGTTTCAGAGTGGAAAGTAGCTCACCAGTGTTAGAAGACCTGAATTTTCAATAAGGATAGGAAAACTGCAATAGTGATTGACAAGCGGAGGTGTGAGCGTGCAAGGCTGCTGAAGGTAGAATGAAAAATTTGTATTCAAAGTTAGAAGAGCTCAGACACTAGGGGAGCCATGTTGTGTCTGATGAATGTAGTTAGGAACTCAAGTTTTGAATAAACTCAACTCTGGTGCAAGTTTGAGCTGGAAGACTGATAGGGAAATTACAGCAATCATTTAATCAAGGTGTAAACCAGTGTTTCAGCACCTTTCATGTTAATTAGAGGGTGACAGCGTTCGATGGTGCGAGATGTAATGAAGCATAATGATGGGAGCATGTCATCTTCCCCGAGTCTCACAGCTGCTTCTGATTCTGAGCAATGCTTGTCTACCAGACCAGGATGTCCCTCACACAGCTACATGTACAGGTATATATATCATGGAGCCTTGTGTTTAGATCTTAAAAACATACAATCTGAGAAAAACAAGTCTGTGCAAAACATGGATATGATACTATATTGTGTGAATGGTGCAGAGTGGTACAGTGAAGGTGTCTGGTGAATGTCTTAAATAAGGGTTTTGCTCAGAACACCACAGAAACAACACTGCTTATTCACAGGCTATGATAATGGAGGATGAAGACGAATCAAGTCGAATGGTGGAGGAATTAAATCTTGGGAACGTTAAGTTGGGAAAAGGGTCAGTGATGAAATAGACATAACAGTATATCTTTTACAGTTTTGTTTAACACATGCATGCACGATTCTACCAACAATGATGATGATACAGTCCTCATTTGTTCTAGACTCAAAAAAAGATAATAAAATGAACATGTTTAAAAATACCCTCAAAAAATAGTGTCTGACACACCAACCTGATTCATTCAATCTGTTATTTGAGGCCCTCTTTGCAATCGTTCTGAAGTGTTTGTCTTATTTTTTCTAATATCCACTTTATTATGCAGTTGAAGAGTCTACTAATCAGATGAAAAACCATGACAATCATTTCTCTGGTGATTTTCAAGAACCCTTGAATAACCCTACAGCTCTGATCTGAATTGCTTTTAATTACCTCCAGAGAACAATCATTACACTACTGTTATGAAAATCAATTACTCTCTTATTAAATAACTGCACCAAATGTATTCAGCCAAACATAATTCAATTCAATTTTATTTCTATACTGCTTGTAACAACGGACATTGTCACAAAGCAACTTATCAGAAGTATAGAAATTCCAGAGATATTCCAAATGAGCAAGCCAGTGGCAGGAAGTGGACGAAACCTTGAAAAGCACAAGAATCAAAAGGCAACCAATCCTCATCATGGTCACACCAGATTTTACACAGTTTGCTCCTATAACTGTATATTATACTCTGATCAGACATAACATTATGAGCAACTGCCTAATATTTTGTTGCCAAAACAGTCCTGACCCCTCATGCACTGTGTATTCTGACACCTTTCTATCAGAACCAGCATTAACTTCTTCAGCAATTTGAGCAACAGTAGCTCGTCTGTTGGATCGGATCACACGGGCCAGCCTTCACTCCCCACGTACATCAATGAGCCTTGGCCGCCCATGACCCTGTCTCCGGTTCACCACTGTTCCTTCCTTGGACCACTTTTGATAGATACTGACCACTGCAGACCGGGAACACACCACAAGAGCTGTAGTTTTGGAGATGCTCTGATCCAGTCATCTAGCCATCACAATTTGGCCCTTGTCAAACTCACTCAAATTCTTACGCTTGTCCATTTTTCCTGATTCTAACACATCAACTTTGAGGCCAAAATGTTCACTTGCTACCTAATATATCCCACCCACTAACAGGTGCCATGATGAGGAGATCATCAGTCTTATTCATTTCACCTCTCACTGCTCATAATGTTATGCCTGATCGGTGTATAATCAAGTTGCAATCGTTTAAGCAAGACCTTCTGAGCAAACTAATATAACTAAATGATTACTTACCAAATAAGTAATAATCTTGAATATTGAGGTTCCTCAACAAGGTACTGAAATATTGCCCTCTCTGGTAGAGAAATGCTATTACAAGCTACTTTAGGAGGAACATTTTATAAAGTCAGTTGCGCTGCCCACTTCTCCACTGCCTGCATTAATCTTATGGCTCTCAACAGTTAATACACATTCATTAAAAAATTCAAGGTTGCATACCAAACTGCATAATGAACACTAACTATTATACCTTAATAAAAAAAAACACCTTTTGGTTAATCATAAACCCACAGTGACAAAGTTCATCAGTAGTATGCTGTTTGGGATATGGCCCAAATATTCCTGACTCTGAGGAAATTATTATCTGCTCCTGTTTCTTCAGCTCAGAAGTTCCAGGTGAGTGCTGGTCTATGGAGTGAGTTTCACCAAAACCTCTGTGCATCTCATAGGCCACTATGGATGTAACTAACCCATTAAATTTAGTCAACTAGCTAGCTAAAATATACTACAAAGAACAAAATACACGAATTATATACGAATACTTCTGCTGTGTGTATTTTTTATTGACCTGTTGCCTGAATTACTCATTTTTAGCCATTCATGACCATGTTTCTCTCTCTCTCTCTCTCTCTCTCTCTCTCTCTCTCTCTCTCTCTCACACACACACATACACACATTAAATGAATATTAAAATATTTTAAGAGCTTTACCTTTAAGTATATTTAACTCCAATAAACAGTAGGCTATAAGACTAAGAGGCACTAAAAGTTATTTGAGGGCTATTAAATGGACTTGTGTCCAGCTCTTTGGAAATCTTTTGAAACTCACTGCTAAGATTGATACCCAAACTAGAGATTGAAACTAAAAGTCCGGATGATTTTTTTCTTAATCTTTAACCGGGTTGAGTGAGTCAGTGTTTATTATAGCCTCAGTTTTCTATATTAGGCAGACAGGAATGGGTTTCTGTTGTAGCTCAGCCACCTCAAGGTTCAATGTTTTATGCATGATGAGATGCTTTTCTGCTCACCACACTCGTAAAGAGTCATTATATGAGTTGTTATATCCTTCCCGACAGCTTGAACCAATCTGGTCATTTTCCTCTGACCCCTTTCAAGGCGTTTCCACACCATTCACTAGAGACTGTTGTGTGTGAAAATCCCAGGAGGTCAGCAGTTTATGAAATACTCAAACCGCCCATCTGGCAACAACAACCATGCCATGGTTGACACAGAGATCACATTTTCCCCATCGTGAACATGAAACTCTTGACCTGCATCTGCATGATTTTATGCATTGCACAGCTGTCACATGATCGGCTTAGATAATTGCATGAACGTGAACAATGAGTATAGCGCTATAATCACATAAAAGTATAACTACAATTTAATAACTGTCTAATTATACACCCTCTTATTTTTCCATGAAGCTGCCACTAGTGAACATTTTTCTGACCCCAATAGAAATAAGAAATAAGAAACTAGAAATAATTATTTGCAATAATAAAATACAAATGAACCAATCACTGGCATCCAAAATCTGCCTGTGTCTTTGTTTCTCTTCTTCTGATGTGGTCTGAGATATAGCACTCTAAACCAGCAAACAATTTAGTTTTTCTTTGGAAACCAACTGGTGATTCTATAGGGAATTCTCAAGCCTCTCAGATATGGGACAAGTAGCTACACACACTGAACATATGAACATGTATTTCATTTTCACTTATCATCAGGCAGAAGCTAGAGGCAGACTTGTATCTAAATACATACAACAAGAGACAAGAGAGATCATTCACACTGTGCCTTCCACAGGAAACTGCCGAGGAACAAAATAATGCGAAAGAAGATAAGAAGCAGGAAACAAAAGAAATGGATAGGATGAGGGAGAATATCAAGCTTAAAAAAAGATCATGTGCACCAAAAATGACTATATGAATAGAAATGAATATAAAGAGTTAAACAGTGAGGTATTCAACAAATTCTGTTAGACTTATGAGTCAGAATGCATCAAAGTGCTCATGAAGCGCTCACAATTGGTGTTTTACGGCTTCTTGTATGAGTTTCTTGGCATTTTGGACACAACTAAGCCAGTATGTCAATATTCTCATTTTATTATTTACAGAAAAACAATTTTGTGTGTGTGTGTGGTTTTTATATATGTATACCTGTGCCCATGCCCCCCTAAAACCACCCTGATCTCATCTCAAACATACAACCTCACTCGATGCGATCACAGGTTGCACTGAAACTTACTGTAGCGGAGAAGGAAGATTGCTGTGTGCAATTTGCAAAAGGTCCAGGGTCCAGTACCAATCCAAAGCACAAAGAAATCCCACACATTTGAATGCAAGCTCTCTGTAAACTATTTTCTGTTTTATTTAGTAGACAGTGTTGAGCTTGGTGGGAGTTACTGGGTATCTCAAACACTACTGGCTGTAGTGCAGGTCAGCCAAGCCCTTTGACCCACCAAAAATGGCAATATCTGAAATCAATTTAAAGCCAGTTTATTGGTAATTGAAGGATATAGGAATAGAAACTAGTCATGTCCATCCAGTAAGTAAATCATTTACAGTAGATATAAAAAGTATAAAAGCTCTAACTTCTAGTAAATGGTTTGCACCAGGTTTGTGACAAGGATCTTCTGATTACACAATGATCCCTTATTTGACACCATAGATACCTGGATGCATCTATAGCAGTTCTTACTTCCACACATGCAACTCATTTTGTATATTCAGGTTAGAGACTCTTAGTTTCAATAGAGGCAGGTGGTAGCAGATGGTGAGGTGAAAATGGCTTATTTTGCTTTTGTGGTTCAGAAGTTATTCTTCTGGACTTTTACACTTGTGGCTTTTTTCACCTCTATACACTCACATAACCCATGGTACACAATGCCAATAGATTCAGTGCAAACATGGATTGCTTACAGTGCAAGCACTTCTTCTATTGACTATTGGTTACTAAATGTATGAACTTGTAACATGTTGATGATGCAACTGTAGCTACCTAAATGCTATAATGTACTTACCTAAATACCTTAAAGCTTTAGTAACTATAATGACCTATGCTATGTGCACAAAATCTGCACAAATTTAAAACCATCCCACATTTTACCAAATATTAGTACTGTCATGTTTTTGGGAGCTGAGAGGAAAAATAAGAGAACCCAGAGAAGAAACCACACATAGGGAGATTATATATTCTTCAAAGTATTGATTACAAATAATACTTTTTGTACGTTACTTTATATTTTTTTTATACAGAGCCATACATTTGTTCTTGGTGTACTATATATTTCATTTTGAGAATATATCCTACATATTGCATAACTGATTATTTCTCTTGTATGTTTTCTTTCCCTATTTCCCATCTAATCCAATTTCCCTTCCAGTGCACTTTCTGAACTAGAAAACCCAGAGGAAATCACTGGCTTAAATGGAGTTAAGAATATCCTTAGGCAATGGTGAATATCTTGGATAGTCCTGGATAGAGAGAGATAGGTGTTTGTTTTAGTACTGCTTATGTGTAAAAATAACATGTATTAAGGGGATCCAAACATGAAGAAGCTCCCTCTGATGTACTCAATCTGAATCAAGGCAAAGCCCATACGCTGGTATGTGCATACCACGGGTTTGCTGACGTCTTAAAAGTCAATGAGCTCCAGCTAAAGCGGTTCCTCATGAGGTCAGCATCTGCTTGGCATTTGAGTTTTCCTAATGACTTGCACCTTTACATTGGCATGATGTCTACAACAGTTAATGAAACATGGTAAACACTTCTGAATGCACAGCCATGTCTAACACACTCCTATATCAGTCAACTTCCTTTTTGTTTTCCAAATCCTTCATATCTAACTGTCTGCTCCAATGTCCATGAAGGCCATTTGTGCTGTGTTACCTTAGTCCTGATGCACACATCTAATATTCACTATACAATCAAATATAGCAATTAATCAAGTAAAGGCTGGTAATAGTGGTGAAAATAAAGTTATTAAAAAACTAACAGGATAAGGTAATCTATATGAATGTAATTGATAAACTTTGTGAATGGTGGTGATGTAATGGTGGCGATGTAATGATGGTGATGTGTTACTGTTTACAGCCAACACATAGCAACAAATTGACACACGTTAGCAGCAGGTTTTTCCTGAAAAATTTAGCTGTCTCTTGTAAATGCTGCATTTGTGCCAAGGTTGCAGCTAATAATTACTGATCTCAAGCTGGTAAAAAACACAGAAAATGCCTTGCCAACTTAAAACGCCAACTAGTCAACTTGGACTAGTCTTTTCAACTACCGGTTTCTTGCCTGTTAACAAGCGTGACACGAAATCGACATGGTGGCACACACTCTGACGTGTAAAATCCTCCATCTTGGTGTTAAATGTGTTTACAGCAGTATTGGCTTCCAATAAACTAATGACGGTATTTAGTTAAAGTTATAAAAGTAATTGCTGTTCAGAGAAGGAAACCAGAAGTGATGTCATGGTAGCTGGTTAGCTTCTTGCTAAGTTGCTAACACTACTCGTTATTGCTGTACTGCAATTTCAGTGCAAAATGTTTGAAGTCACTATTGATAGTTGAACAGAATCAATAGCCAGTCAGGGCTATAATCATAACTGTGCGGTTAAAATAGATTTTTATGATCGTCATATGCAAAAGACACATTTTTTGCAGTATCGTCCATGTTTTTTTTCCCACTGCACCTGTTGAATTTTCAGAGGGAGGAAATCACAAGTCAGGTTATTACTAGTTGTTTTGGCATTACAAGCAAATTACCACTTAAAAGCCATAACAATTGCATTATGTGGAAGTAAAATGCCTCATTTGTTCTCACACTTCTCTGTCAAATGGTGCCCTGCCTCATATTTGCCTGTATCCTGTATCTTTGATCTGTGAGGCATTTCAAGGCCTTACATGCTAAACCTGAGGGACTGAATGAATAATACATAATCCAGCGTCAGTCTTATATTTCACAGCTGTAAGTTTCACACAATCATATCTTAAACGAAACAACATCTCTATCTTAAATTGGGCAATTTAACAGATGGCAACATTTCTAAACATTACATACAGATGCTTTAAACAATCAGCAAACTTAAAGTAACCTCCCAGGCTACTTCTTCTCAGAGAAAATGTTTCTGGTTGTAGAATAAAGTCAAGAAACTTGTCATCTGACAGTTATTTGCACATAACAACACATGCACATGTATGAGCTAATTAAATAAAACAGCTGTTGTCATGTTTACCAGTTATAGGATTTGCACTGAAATGGGATGGGTTTAGAGTAAATGTGCACGGGCTGTTAGTGATGATGTGCTGCAGGTGCAGTTGGCACGAGCTAGAGGCATTCCGCTGCTCTAAGCGCTTTCAGCAGGGCTGGCTGGTGAGGAGGAGGAAGAGGAGGAGGAGGAGGAGGATCTGTGTTCATGTTTTGACTGCGATCTGCTTTACTAAGCATTCTAACAAACTAGCTTTATGTGACATTAATATGTCCATATATCATCACCTAAATTAGTAACATTAGACTTTAATCGTCATCCCAGACAAGCATCAATCAGTGCCACTCATATACATGTACATAAACACGAACACGTCTCGAGCTCCAGTACAATAACAAATACATCGAATGCAACTTAAATCGTTGCATCATGATCAGCACTAGATATCATGATCAGCACTAGATATCATGATCGCGATATTAAAATGACTGGCCTCACCTCTCCAGCTTTGCAGTGTTGACTCCAGGACAAAAAGATCGTTCTCATATCATCCCCCGTCTTCTGTTTCCAGCGAATATTATAAAGTCAGTGCTATTCGATTTCCACCCTGTACTTGATTTAAGTTATTTTTCACGCTGCTTCAAGGTCGAGGCTGGGCGCTTATTGTGTGGCACACTTTTCGCTTCCCTGTGCCACACCAGACACGCAGTAGTACACGTTCCTGAGCGTCCCACTGCAAGCTGATCGAATACGCGATTCCTATTGGCTGCCTCCGCTCCCAGATCCAGCCTATTCACTCCTAGTTTGGCACTGATTGGCTGCAGGAGGAGGAGCTTGGCGCACGGGGCCCAGCTGTCACGTTGCAGCATGCCTGCTCCAAAGCAGACGTAACGGGCGCGATGTTTGAGGCTGACTTGTAACCGATGTCACCCTAATATACGCGCGTTACTGAAGAAATACGCTTAAATACTGAGTCATAAAACGGCAATTACACGTTTCCTGATACCCTAACGTATTGTTTATCATCAGTGCTTTCTGTCTGAAACAGGAAAAAAAAAAAAACATTTTAAAAGTAGAATGTCGTTTACATATGATGTTAACAGTATGTATGTCGGTAAACGGCAGATAATAGTCATGCTATTTAAACTGATATGAATACTAAATAATGTATTCGGCTTTTGCATAACTAATAAAATGCACACATTCCGTTAACTTAAGTGCAAACGTCTTTTTTTTGGCTTTTCGCAGCTTTTTGCTACTCCTGGTTGACTTTTAAGGCTCTGCTCTCGAAGTATTACGGTACGTTTTCAGTCGCCTGTGCAGCCACAGGTCCTCGTGCCTCAGTGGCACGTAGGTGGTGACGTCACCGACTCGGGCTAAGCTCACTCAAGTCACGCGGACGGCGGAGTGCTGAGATGCGCACGCGCACTAGCGAACTCGGTGAACCAACCTTCTAAACAGTCCATGCAGTTTATGTTCAACTGTAGCATATTTAACGTAGGTCTTATAACTATACAGTTTATGGGTTTATTACAGTGAGACAAAAATAACCAATTCATTTGATAGTAAATAGTAAGCTCTTGTCTGAGAGTTTGAAAATATATACTGTATTATTTAACGTTACAACACTGCCATCTGCTGGTCTAGTCGTGCAATTTCATGTTTTGATAATGGACGTAGGTCTGTTGAAATGTGTTATGAAATTTGATCAGTGGTTTTATTTTCAAGTATCCTGTTTACAAACATCTATTTATGTCATGCTCATTTACTCTCCAATTGAGAATCAACAGAATAAACGTAATCTTTCAGATGTACAGCTCATATCTAAACATAATTACTCTTTATATTTTATGTCTCCCCCTTGATCACATGTAACAGAGGGCCATGAACTGTTACAGGTCTTTGTGTTTCTGCACCACTCCTCTCACCCGTGTCTACAGCCGGAGCTTTTTTCAGCAGCTCTGCAGCCAGCTCTGGCCTGCCAATACGAGTCAGACAGTGAGCAAGCAATGGACGTTTTGGTGTAAGGGAAGGCAGTGCTTGTTTCCATGTGGTCAGGATGTGGAAAATCTGCAGCGCGAGGCTGTTTGGAGCTCGGAGTCGGGCCAGCTGGACCGACGAGCGGCGCAGGCGAAGGCACATGACCAGCATGGATGCATCTTCTTCGGACAGCTCGCTACAGAGCCAGGCTAGCAGTTCATCACAGAGTGACTCTGACAGGAGAAGATGATAAGTGTGAATAAAAATTCATAGAGAGGGTGGATTTGAATATTTCTACTTACCTGCCTGATCTTGCCGCGAGAATTTTACACTGATTGGCCGAGATAAAGTTTTCACATTCTGGAAAACAAGACAATAACAAATCCTTGTTATAACATGTTCCACTGGATCTCTTTGCGAAATTGTCTTGGTGTGTTATAATTAGGTCAAGGAAAGTGATAGAAGTAGCACACCAGATTAGAATGAAATAAATCACAAGAGATTTGGATATGGCTTAATGAAAGCAAAATTATTTGGACTTTATATGTACTAAGCACTGCAATTGTATCTGATCCTAAGCTCATTTGTATTATTTCACCTTTGGAAGGGTGAGTGTCAGCTTACAGACCGGTTGTCCTAAGCAATAATCTTCTGCTATAACTGCTCTGTCATCTTTCCATACCAGCTGATCTTTTGGGATCTGGAAAAGTAGAGCCATGCCTTTGTAATAAGGCGAGCTGTAGTTTCCAAACGGGTCTAGTTCCTTCAGCTGCATGCAGAGCCAGTTCCTCCTCTGATTGTGAAATGCGAGCGTGTGAGGCTCTGTGCACTGGTCACCTGCACAAACATGTACATACTCACACAAATCCAAGCAAGAACCTAAACTGTACTGTATATGAACTTCACACTATTGCTCCACTACCTTCAGGAACTATATTACATAAAAGCTAGCAGGAAACAACTTGTTTCACTGACGTTCCACAACAATAAACATAACTATACACCCACTGAGCAATTTATTAGGAACACCTGTGTTGTGTGATGTCTTGTGCATTCTGGGATGCTTTTCTGTCCACCACAGTTGTAAAGAGTGCTTGTTTGAGTTACTATAGACTTCCTGTTCACTCATACCAGTCTAGTCATTCTCCCCTGATCTCTCTCATTTCAGCCTGCAGACTCTCAGCACACAGGATGGTCTTTGTTTTTCACATCATTCTGTGTAAACTCCAGAGACTATTGTATATGAAAATTCAAGCCATCAGTTTCTGAAACACTCAATCCAGCCGATCATGCCATGGTCACATAGATCAGACTTTTTCCACATTCTGATGTGAACATTAACTGAAGCTCTTGACCTGTCTCTGAATGATTTTTGCATTAGGCAGCTGCCAGATATATGGCTTATTAGATAACTGCATGAATGTTCAGGTGTACAGGTATTCCTGTTAAAGTGGACAGTGAGTATGTGGATAAGAAGCATGCTGTGTCTTTAACAAATAAAAAAAAATATACAAAAAAAAACAGTTGGCAAATTCTTGTGGTATAAAAGAAATAAAACACTTTGGGGTGTGCTGTTATTGGAAACGAATCAACATTGGGGTGGTAACGGCACTACACTTTCATGTCAGCCTGCATCATAATGACGCTGCTGATTATTTATCTAGAACAGAGCTCTGTGTCGTATTTCAGTTCCTACTTATTATTCATTATCTGTGAAAGTAGTGGCTCCATTCAGTAGGGGAAAGCTGATTGATGATATGAAATGTGAGCACAGTCTGCATTCGCTCCTACAGATCAAGCGTGACTCTTCAGTTACCTGTGCTGGTAATGTTGCCACTGAATTTTACCAACAGCTGCTCTCCCTCCCTCATCAGTGTCTCAGAAGATTGCTCTGGGGATCCACAGTAAGCCTGGGCATGGAGCTCAGCCAGTCCCCAGCTCAGATCTCTACTGGGTAGAACAGCCAGAACCACACTGCTGGGGTCTTTCTGTTTTTTGTGGATGACTATTGATACTCTATAGGTCCTCACTGACTCTTGCAGCTCCTCAGCAAAGAGCACCAAGCAAGAAGGTCTTACAGAAGACAGCAGATGAAGGACTATCATCCTAGAGAAAAGGAACAGATTCCATCAGCACAAATATAAACCGGAAACAGAGAATCTCTCAATGAAGCATAAATATATTTTCCCAAAGTATTGAACAGGTACCGCTCATAGTTCTCTGGGACCTCAAAGGAAACAAGGTCACTTTGCAAATTCCTCACAGTGATTTTATCCAGAACATTCCAGTGCTCATCTCTCCAGCCCAGGACCACCAGCTGCTCTTTAGTCAGCTTTTGGGATGCCTTCACTGGAGCACTTAAAACCCTTATTTGAGAAGAAAGTATACATAAATACAGAACTGATAAGTATAAATAATATTCATGAAAAAATTCCTTAGGCTACAATTAGCTAAGAAAATCCGCTATGCTTCAGTTTCCACTTTCCTATTCCACTTTATCTTATGTAAAGTAAAATATTGCTTTGCAGCCATACAATGGAACAGGCACTACCTGACCCGATGGGACGAGGTGGTGTCAGGAATAAGAGCTGTGCTATCGGAGTAAGTGCAGGTCTTCTCCTCTCCTGTCTTCATCGTTTTAGGTTTAGGAGGACAAGGTAGTGTTAGGGTCAAAGGTCGAAGAGGGCTTACAGTTAAAGGGTGATTTAGGTAGAGTAGAGGGCTAGTGGTGAGGATGGAGTGGCAGGAATCATTTCTGCACTTTAATGAAGACAAGAGCATAGCATCCACAGGCTGCACCTGAGGAGTAAAATGGATTAAAAAAAATGTTTTTTTAGTGGCAATAAACAGCAGATGATGTCAGGCTGCACAAACCAGCGCAAAGCCAATAGGCTGCTATATGAGTATTCCCAACCCGTGCTGTACGATGAACATTTGTCTATGGACAGAATGTAATAAAATGCTTAAAATTTAAATGCCATGGGTATTTCACTGCTTTACATAATACAAGAACAACTGTAGAGCTTTTCTTTAGTGTGGTTTAAGCCATGTTAGCCAGTAACTGGTAATGTACTTCTTTTGTTTGGTCAGTGGTAGACTATTACTTTGGTAATGGATGTAGATCTATGGAAATGTGTTTTGATATTTGATCAATGCTTTTATTTTCTCTCCAAACATTAGCTAGCTACATTAGTTCTAGCATAATCTATTTGTTTCAATTCTGCTAAGCAAGTAAGCCTGGGGAAAAGCCAGTTAAGCAACTTCGAAATAAGAGACTAATGTTTCTGGACAGTACATTTGTATCTTATAAATTTCGGAAACGTATTGTCTGGAGAAAATGAAAAATAATTGAAGACCTACTACTAATAGTTAATAAATGTAATGAATTAGGTAATTAATGACCCCTCTATTGACTATCTAAGTTTCTAATATGTATAGCATGCATTAATCTATGAGTATCTCTATGAATGACTAAAAATCTATGATTAAATTAAAAATGTAAATGTTCTGAAAAACAATTAGCCCAGTATTGAGAGTACCATTGCTTGGGCAACCACTGGTGTGCTGAAAGATCCAGCTGGATAGTCTAGGCATATCCTGGAGTCCACACTCAGTTTGAGACACAGACCTCTCTTTGGGATTGTGAAAGTCTCCCTCTTCAAACGGGATAAGACTGCAAATACACCAAGAGTGTACACCCTCACCACTGCAAATGTACCCTGAGAGAAAACATAGACGTTATGTTATAAACACAAAACAAATCCACTGATACAAATCAATTCTGATGACATGATTTTAATGAACTGAAAAGTGTATTTTGTTATCATAGACCCTGTGGCCTCCATAGGTGCCCTCGGTGGCTGTCGGAGTGACATAACTAATCCTCTGTTGTTGGTCCACCACTTTCACCACAGCCTCATGGTAATTCAGGAGGTAACAAGCCTGGAAAGGAACAGCTACAGTAATCGGGACGATACACTTCATGTTGCTGATGTTTTCAAGTCTGAGCACGCTGCTGACCAGCTCCTCTGACCCGGATACCATAAGGGAGCTGAGGCTGTCCACTGCCTTACATGTGATGACCTTTGTGACTTCCAGCGGTGCAGTTATATAGCACAGGATTTTGGAGGAAGATCTTGCTGAATCTGTCAAACTGTGAGAAATAAGGGTTTGGATTTATTTCAGAAAATGGTGCATGTGCAATAGTCTTATCTGCCAAGAAAATATAAAAACATGATTGAATGAAATGAATGAAAAAGTCTGCTTGCATGTTCCGTGTAAAGTTGTTTGGAACAGGTTGATTTACTGTCATTATAGGAGACATTTTATTAGATTCATTCCTCTATAGGTGCACTTTGTAGGATACTGACTACAGTTGTGTCTGAATTAACACATGGGTTAGTTGGGCCAAGGACCTGAGGACCAAGGACCTGAACTCACAAGGGGTCCATTATTTAGCTGCGGAAGGTTGCAGGTTTAAAATTAATATGAAACAATTAGTGAAATTGCCCGAGTGGAAGGCACAGGTGGTGTAATGTGTAGCATTGCTGCCTCACAGTTCCAAAATCCTTAGTTCGATCCTGATCCTGGGCTACTGTCTGTGTGAAGCCTCAGATGTTTGCAGAGTGTAGACATTTAAATGTTCTGGAAAGATTAACCCAGTACTATGAGAGTGCCATTTGCTTGGGCAACCACTGGTGTGCTAAAAGATCCAGGTGGATAGTCTAGGCATATCCTGGAGTCCACACTCAGTCTGAGACAGAGACCTCCATTTAGGATTGGGAGTGAAAGTCCCCCTCTACAAAAAGAATAAGACCGCTTCCCTCTAAGTTCTCTAAGTTTTCTCCCACCCAGCTCCCAAAAAACACCAGTTCTAAATTGCCTGAATGTGTGTACACATGTTGCCCAGTTTTGGACTGGTATTCCATCTGGGAAACGTCACACACTCTCACTTTGTGCCCAGTGTTTCCATAATAGAATTTACCACAACTGATCAGTATGAAGAAGTTACTGAAAATAAATAAATAAATGAAATTGCCTGATGATTTTATGTACACAGACATTTTAGATGCTTTTACAAACTTGGAGTAATGCTGCTTTTAGCTGCTCGATGGAAGACCAAAAAGTGGGCTAATAACTTCACTCCTAAGAAACACTCACCCTGCTTTTTCTTAGTTTTATTAAAAACAAATATACAGACTATATTTATTTAGACTTCACCATTAATCTTTCCTATAGTATGAGAAAATACTTATTTCTGTCTGTATTTTATGAGACACTTAAACATCTCTGAATAAAAGCTTATTGAAAAAAGTCATCTTTAAACATTTATAGTCAAGACTTTTACTGCTGGGAAAGTGATTTGTATGTCACATCTCATAAAGTTTATCCAGAATTCCAGGTTTCTCATGCTACTGGGTGTTCAAATACGACTAGTCTGCATGTGACTATTGTTGCTGTGCCAGTAAGCTTGTTCAGTATGAGATCATATTTGTATTTAATGCACTGACATTGTTCTTACAATGATTTGTAGCCTAGAATTTGAGACTAGTTACAGACAGGTACAGCCAATGCAGACATATCTGAATTTGATAAAATTACAGAAAATCTAAACATAAAAATCTCTCAAACATTTGGTCATCTTGTACAGATGTGCAAGGAAAACACTAAAAGATACCTTACCCTACTGTAATACAGCTGTGTGTCCAGCTTATATGTTCATCCATAACCTCAATACTGATCTTCTCTGCCTTCTTGTCTCTTTCATCCACTTCTACAGGTTCTTCCTTCACATCTTCATCATCCTCTCCAAAAGGACAGTGGCCATCAATTCTTGGGCTCTTCAGCTCTTCACACAGAATGTTGTCCTCTTCTCGTCTTGCAAGATCAATTGGGCTTTCATTAAACAGTTCATGGTGGCTAATCTTTCTCTCAGACGCAGCATGGGTCTGTGCTTGGTTGCTTAGAAGGACACATTTCGGGATGTCTAAAAGACGTGAGACTTTTGAGTTGTATTCTGGGTCAGTATTTTGAGGGCTACATGGCTCTTTTGAAAGGATCTGTGGAAGGACTAGCCTGTCCTTTGAATGAATAATGAGATCACGACTCATGAGATCGTCGCTTGCTGTCTCAGCTTCTGTACTTGCTCCAGAGATGACGGTGATCGCGCTGTCAACTTTACTTGTGACTGAAAACAGCGTCTTCTCAATGCTGTGCACGTCTCCCAAAACACTTAGAATGAGATCGTTGATATAGAAAAGTTTGTGAAAATTACATTCTCGGGAGGCTCCTGCAGGGAAATCGATCACAAAAATCTTTTATCTTGCCATGCCACTGAGTACAAATAAACAAAATAAAAGCATATGCGAAATGCCAAGAATGACTTGTTCTCACCAGCACAACTTACCCAGTTGTTTTGCTTGAGCCTCTCTCTTTGGGACAATGTGCCCATGATTTGCGTGCCTGTCTCGCTCCATGAGTGTGTGTACTGTTGAATGTAGTGCTTCTCTCAAGCAGCCCACTCTGTGTGTGTGTAGCACACTCCACTCCTTAAAAAGATGGAGAACTTTCCTGAGGGCCCTTGCTGAATCTCCATGCCCGTGAGGATGCCCAGAAGCTTCTGTAAACTCTGATCCAGGTGCCTCTGTGCTGCTGGTTCTCTCTGAGTGTAATAGTTCTTGTAGTCTTTGGATTGTAGCTTGGAGCACGTTCAGAATTTTGTCCTCAGGACATGATCCAAAATGAAGATTTGCCCCCAGCATTGTGGATCAGACAACTGGTTCCTGTCAAAGACTATTTTCAGAAGACCATTGCCCACAGAAATACCACTGACTGCCTGCAATTCCGTTTTCACCTTTCCCTTTTCTGTCTTTGTCTTTCCTTTCAGATCTGGCAGTATTTACAGGTTTGGTGTAGTAAAAACGGGTGGCCATGGCAATAAGAGGGTGTGCCTGAAGACAAAGCGGGCCCTTAGCAACGGAGGACCCTAAAAAAGAATAATGTGTGTGTCTAAGAATGGCCTCTGCTCTGACAGGCTGCACATTAGAGTCCTTTTTAGCCTACATCAAACATTCACTCCTTGTTCTCTCACTCTGTTTCTGTCGCTTTTTTCCTGTCTGCATCAACATTTTCATATAAATACAAATGACACTATTATAAACAGGTGGGAATATACATGTATTTAAAATATAGATTGAAAAAGATATGTTTACATTAAGTTTATGCCTCTCTCTCTCTCTCTCTCTCTCTCTCGATGCTCTGTCCAAATGTACTGAACAAAATCACCCACAGCTTCTGCAGCCAGAGAGCCAATTACTTTGGGAATGAGTTACCACCAAAATCTGTAAAAGCTCAACTGCAGATAATGGGGGAAATGTGTAGCCTCACATTTCATAAGCTGAGAGCTGTTCAGTGAATATTTCATAAGCACAGAGAAAATCAGCAGGCTAACATTCCAGCATGTTATCTAAAAGCCAGAGTGCTTACAGAAAACGTGTTAGCTTATTATGCCATTTTACAGGGCCTGCCAACAGAGAAATGACAGAGAAACAGAGAGTTGACTGCCATGATTGTAGCTTTGTGATTTAATGCATGTTTACATGCCTAAATCTTTGTAGACATACACACACACTGTATGAAAATGTCAATATGATGTTAATGCTATAGTTTTGACAGTTGTATCTGAATCCTTCTCCTGAACAGTGTAATCTCACACTGGAATAATCAATAGCTTGTGGTACAAAAAACAACATTTTAAACCATCCCCTTGCCATAATATAACACTGCTATCTAAATTGTATAGCAACATGTGGCCATTATCCAAAACTAACAGCTCAGTTATAAACTGAATTTGGCTGGAAGCTGGAAGGAAAGCTTCCCCTTGTTTTATGGCACGAATATGTTTGTCTAAACTCAATCGCCAGCCTTATTTATCTTCATTTATGGATTTCTTTAGGATTGCTTTGTTTCAAGTCATTATGAAACAACCGTGATTCACAATTCTTAATCTGTAATTGCAGCAACTCTTGCCAATTATACGGTATGAAGCCTATCGGTTGAAAATTAATGAGTGTACAGAAACACAACAGCTTAGGTAGAATACTGTGAAAAGTTATGAAAGAAATTGTTCATAACCAGTTTGATAAATATAAAGGGAACAGCAAACCATCTAGGACTAATCAGATTCTGTGATGCAATAGTTTCTATTATGTCAAATCAAAGATGTCAAGGTCAAAATGCAAATAAAAGCCATAATATTTAAATTTTATCAGAGGCCGATGCTAGAGTTTTGTTGGGTTTTGTGTTTTGTCATTCATTCATTCATTCATTCATTCATTCATTTTTCATCAGTAACTATTTTCTCCTTGTCATCCTATACTGAGAACACTGGGTACAAGGCAGGATGGCAAGATAACACTGCTTCACCACTATACAACATACACCGATCAGGCATAACATTATGAGCAGTGACATGTGAAGTGAATAACACTGATTATCTCCTCATCATGGCACCTGTTAGTGGGTGGGATATACACTATATTGCCAAAAGTATTCGCTCACCCATCCAAATAATCAGAATCAGGTGTTCCAATCACTTCCATGGCCACAGGTGTATAAAATCAAGCACCTAGGCATGCAGACTGTTTTTACAAACATTTGTGAAAGAATGGGTCGCTCTCAGGAGCTCAGTGAATTCCAGCGTGGAACTGTGACAGGATGCCACCTGTGCAACAAATCCAGTCGTGAAATTTCCTCGCTCCTAAATATTCCACAGTCAACTGTCAGCTGTATTATAAGAACGTGGAAGTGTTTGGGAACGACAGCAACTCAGCCACGAAGTGGTAGGCCACGTAAACTGACGGAGCGGGGTCAGCGGATGCTGAGGCGCATAGTGCGAAGAGGTCGCCAACTTTCTGCAGAGTCAATCGCTACAGACCTCCAAACTTCATGTGGCCTTCAGATTAGCTCAAGAACAGTGCGCAGAGAGCTTCATGGAATGGGTTTCCATGGCCGAGCAGCTGCATCCAAGCCATACATCACCAAGTGCAATGCAAAGCGTCGGATGCAGTGGTGTAAAGCACGGCGCCACTGGACTCTAGAGCAGTGGAGACGCGTTCTCTGGAGTGACGAATCGCGCTTCTCCATCTGGCAATCTGATGGACGAGTCTGGGTTTGGCGGTTGCCAGGAGAACGGTACTTGTCTGACTGCATTGTGCCAAGTGTAAAGTTTGGTGGAGGGGGGATTATGGTGTGGGGTTGTTTTTCAGGAGCTGGGCTTGGCCCCTTAGTTCCAGTGAAAGGAACTCTGAATGCTTCAGCATACCAAGACATTTTGGACAATTCCATGCTCCCAACTTTGTGGGAACAGTTTGGAGCTGGCCCCTTCCTCTTCCAACATGACTGTGCACCAGTGCACAAAGCAAGGTCCATAAAGACATGGATGACAGAGTCTGGTGTGGATGAACTTGACTGGCCTGCACAGAGTCCTGACCTCAACCCGATAGAACACCTTTGGGATGAATTAGAGCGGAGACTGAGAGCCAGGCCTTCTCGTCCAACATCAGTGTGTGACCTCACAAATGCGCTTCTGGAAGAATGGTCAAAAATTCCCATAAACACACTCCTAAACCTTGTGGACAGCCTTCCCAGAAGAGTTGAAGCTGTTATAGCTGCAAAGGGTGGACCGACGTCATATTGAACCCTATGGATTAGGAATGGGATGTCACTTAAGTTCATATGTGAGTCAAGGCAGGTGAGCGAATACTTTTGGCAATATAGTGTATCAGGCAGCAAGTGAACATTTTGTCCTCAAAGTTGATGTTAGAAGCAGGAAAAATGGGCAAGTGTAAGGATTTGAGTGAGTGTGACAAGGGCCAAATTGTGATGGCTAGATGACTGGATCAGAGCATCTCCAAAACTGCAGCTGTTGTGGGGTGTTCCCGGTCTGCAGTGGTCAGTATCTATCAGAAGTGGACCAAGGAAGGAACAGTGGTGAACTGGCGACAGGGTCATGGGCGGCCAAGGCTCATTGATTCAGGTGGGGAGTGAAGGCTGGCCCGTGTGATCAGATCCAACAGACGAGCTACTGTTGCTCAAATTGCTGAAGAAGTTAATACTGGTTCTGATAGAAAGGTGTCAGAATACACAGCGCATGACAGTTTGTTGTGTATGGGGCTGCATAGCCGCAGACCAATCAGAGTGCCAATGCTGACCCCTGTGCACCACCGAAAGCGCCAACAATGGGCACATGAGCATCAGAACTGGACCACGGAGCAATGGAAGAAGGTGGTCTGGTCTGATGAATCACGTTTTCTTTTATATCACATGGATGGCTGGGTGCATGTGAATTGTTTACCAGGGGAACACATGGCACCAGGATGCACTACGGAAAGAAGTCAAGCCGGCTGAGGCAGCATCATGCTTTGGGCAATGTTCTGCTGGTAAGGTCCTGCCATCCATGTGGATGTTACTTTGACACGTACCACCTACCTAAGCATTGTTGCAGACCATGTACACCCTTTCATGGAAACGGTATTCCCTGATCCCTGTGGTCTCTTTCAGCAGGATAATGCGCCGTGTCACAAAGCAAAAATGGTTCAGGAATAAAACTAATATAATAACAAATCAAATAAATCTCCAGGTTTCTCATTGCGAGCAAATGACAACGAATCAAATACCGCCCTCATTTGGTCATCCTGTGACACTACAACAAAGGAGAAAAAAAACGAACAGAACTGAAAAAATAAAAATAAATAAAATCAAATCTGATTGCTAAAAACTTGCTAAATTTGTATTTTTGTTTGGAACTCGACAACAACTGTAAGAACAACAAATAATATATATACAGAGTTGGTCATATTATTTGTGGTCGACTCGGCTGCTAGAGCATGCCTACCCTGAGGGCTAAATCTTTAATAGCCAACACACACACACACACACACACTATTTGGAGGCCTGTGGAATGAACACGAAATAATTACACAGGCTTTACCCACAAATGGACTTATAAAGTGTAGGGTTTTTTTTCTGCTTTTTTCATGACCCGTACTTTGGACATGAGCGCGCAGAAATCCCCAGGCTCAGGTAAAGGCGCGTTTATGGGCGGTTTATAATGCGGAAAGAAGGCGGAACGGATGAAATGCTGTAGCTTCCACACTACAACACTACACTGCACCACGCCGGCATGGTTTTGTTGGTTAAAACTGAAAAAGAAAGTGGAAAGAGACGGTTATAAAAATCAAAATCCGAACCCAGTCAAGCTGTAAAGTGGATTTAGTCTGAAACTGCCTCCGTTCCAGGTGAGTAATGTAAAACTAGTGCTAAGATCTTTTCTAAACAGCTGGTAGGGAAGTTTTCTGTTCTCGCTTTAGCGCAATCCCTCTCCACTACAGCGTGTGTTCTTTCCTTTTAAACACAGACACTCCTTCAGCAAACATTTACTGCACTTCAGCTCACCTGCTGAGGGTTTTCAGTAAGAAAGGCTTTAATGCGTAAAGCTTTGGCACTGTTACATATAATGAGACGCGACACTGACTCGGACATTGACCCTCTGATGTATTATGCGCTTAATATGAAGCGACTTTTAATTGCAGATAAAGTATTGTGTGAATAGTTGGACTTTGCTCCAGGGGAGGTGCGGCTGTAAAAAACACAAATACATACACACACATACATACACACATACATACATACATACACACATACATACATACATACATACATACATACATACACAAATACACACATACATACACACATACATACATACATACACAAATACACACATACATACACACATACATACATACATACACAAATACACACATACATACACACACACACATACATACATACACAAATACACACATACATACATACACACACACATACATACATACACAAACACACACATACATACATACATACATACATACATACATACATACACACACACACACACACACACATATGCCAGGTGTGTATGAGTCACAGCACCTCCTTATTCTTCTGTTTTCCTGTGTTGGTACAATTTCCCTCATATTTACAGGAATTCATACTTAGCCTGTTAGGAAAGAGAAAACTTTATGCACAAGTCATGTTGAAATTGACCCGTTAATAGTGTACTGGACTGTACAGTTCATTGTTCCTGACTTAGTGCTTTATTTGTTTACTTACTTATTGTTTTTCATGTACACGAGCATGTCTAAACTGCACCACATGCACGTGAGACCTTTACATGTAACAGAGAGCATTTTTCTGATTGTGCATGTTTCCATAGCAACACACAGCAAATTCCTGAAGTGAGGTTCACTCACCTTCAAGTCTTAGAAAGAGTCTTGACTGATGATGCAGAGATAAAACATCATACGGATGATGCTTTCTAGTCATGGGGAATAAATAAATATGTCAATTCTTAGAAAAGCTATACCGTACTAGACATAAGTCTGTTAGGTAATAGTGAACAGTTGTTCAAAGCTGTGTTCCTTAAGCACACAATAATCAGAGGCCTGTTGTGGTGTAGTTAACATAGTGAAGCTATGCAATTGTTCTGAAACCTAAAACCGCTTCTAATGGATAGAGTCGTGGTTGGATGCAAACTAAAAAATGCAGTCCTGATGATAAATCCAAGCTGAACGGTGCGGTCCTGTGCACTTTGCATGTTAATAAGCATTGTGCTGCATCTTACTTTAGAAGTGCATACAGTGCTGAGGCACAGCGCTTTTACCAGAACGTTCCAAGCTTTCAACCGAATATGCGTAACTTCAGGGCGTGTTAAAGCATGCTCAGGATATGAACAGTGAGGAAAAAAATCCAGAGGCCATTTTCAGTAAAGGAGGATCAGTGTTGCTCTGCGCTAGTCAGCTTTTGCCTTCCATTATTCTGAATAAAGTACTGAAACGGAGCAGTGTATACACCTGGTTTATTTTTTTTTACACCATCTACAAAGTGTGATTTCCAAATTTATGGGATATTTTCCATCATTAAGTACAACAAAACTGCCTGTTTTTTAGTCTTGGCCTTCTTCAGTACCAGCAGCACACAAATACCTTATAGTTTTGTACAAAATGTCTTGAAACTGAAAACTTTATTTCTGACATCCTGCAGAGTTAACCTTAAAGCCTCTGCCAACTTACTTTTCATAATTGGCTTATTATCTGTTTCATATTTGATTCAGTATTCTTCTTATTAGTTGTTTTTTACTGGATGATTCAATTTGTGCAGGACTATATTTGGTAAAAGGAACACTGACATACCAATCAGAACTAGCCATTTAGGTCGGCTACAACGGCATCCCGCCCACAGCAACCACATCTTTTCGCATCTGAGCGTGAGCAAAACTGTGTCTAGTTAGTCTGTATAATGTTTTATATGCACTGCTTTAGCGTAGTAATGTATGCGTTTTTTAAAACGGTGAAAGGAGTGAGAATAAGAGAAGCGACTGCACAGTAATGGAAATAAAGTACAGTAAGTATACACTAAGAAAAATACACTAACTGTATTTTTGTCATTACACACACATGTGCATGTTGGAAAGTCAAGACAATTGACAGTTGATTTTCTTGTTTGCATGATAAAATTCTGGGATATTATACATCAAAATAATATTATGACCAAGTCGATTTGATCTTGCCGGCAAAACTCGTGATCCTAACCAGTTATAATATGAATCCATGACATTAAATACATATAAGTGAGAGGACATTAAACTGCTTTTGCATGATATGTGGCAATGCTCTTTGGAAACCAGCTTTAAAAAGGCGGGAATAACACAAATTTTACTTTTGTCTATAATTTCTACAAAATACCAGTGGTAGGCCGTCAGGGCCAGCAAGGACTTCTCTGCTGGCCGAAACAGCAGTGATCTGAATCACTAACTTGCATTTTAATATATTTAATGTATTTTTCCATGAATGTGTATTAAATTATTCCTGATATGATGTCTATCCTCTACATTTCAAAGCTTTTCTCTTGGTTGCGCTGCTTCCAGTAGTGTATATTTACGATAGGAGTATTTATCCAATCCTATTTCAGCTAGTAGCTGACATCATGTGTTGCCCGGCCGTAAGGCCTTGCTGCGTCCTCCGGGGATTGCAGTTTGCTGCATACGGCATCAAGAATGTCTTTTTGAGAAAAGTAACCGTAATAAAATTGACTATTCCTTGTGAGGTGTGAAATACTGTAGACTAATTTCTTTTTTACTTTGTTATTTAAAGGTTGATTTAATATCTATTGCCGTGGGGTCCAGGAGCGATTCTAGAATTTTCATTTAAGGGGAGCTCAGCCCCAAATGAGGGTATAATAGTAAAAAATAAGTAAATTAATAAACAAAATAAAGGTTTGACTAACAGGGTAGGATGGTAAACTTGTTGCAGCATTCCACTGTGTTGCACAGATGTATATAACATTTGAGTACTGAACAAGCCAAATACGAGTATTCCTGATCTCACACACACACACACACTTGTCCTCTGATCCTCGCTCTAAAACACTGCGGGCTGCGGCTTGAAGAACGCGCTGAAAGATGGGGAAGACCTGAAGTCTGCCGCCATTTTCATGTGAAATTTAAAGGGGACTGAGGCGATCCCCAATTTGTGTAGAGTTTATGGAGACTCGCAGAATTTTAGGAGAGCTGAGTAGAAAATGTCAGGGGGTCATAATGATGGTATAATGGAAGTGGATTAATTCAGGAAGGCCTAGGTGTGAAATTCACGGTCCGCCACTGCAAAAATACACCAATGCACAAACAATAAAAATGAACCAGAGCACAGTGGAAGCTCAGCTCTGTCAATCCTACGTCCTTTTTTTTAAAATTTTTTTTTTAATTTTTTTTTTTTTTAAATAGCATCTGCACTGTTCAGACACAGCTGTCAATCATTATAAGACGTGACACGCCCATGCAGTTCTAATCAGACAGAAAATGAGTATAACAGAGGGTTTTTAAAAAAACAAAAAAAACAACTAAAACCGTGTTGCCAGCCTTTACTACCATCACAGAGTCTTCATGGCTGTGATAAGTGAATGTCATAAATCATGCATTTTGAAAAGTTTATCTTAAACTGGACCTATATTTAAACAGCCTTTTTTGATTTGATATTTAAAAATGGCATTTTCATGTCAACGCTCACACTTACGAAAGAAATAAAGTTCAGGAATATTACCCAGATATATCTCTTGTATAAGGTTTTTTTTTTGTTGCTTGTTCTAATTCTCGGAAAAACATGTGCAACATTCAGGTCAATGTGATGCGTAAAGGGTTTATAGTGTTGCATGTGGGTGGAAAGTGTTCATTAGGTGCCACACATCCTAACCTGCACAACCGACTGCTACACAAGCCCTATGCGTGTAAACTGAGGCGTTATAAGGGGTGTTATACACATGCATAAGCAGAGCTGCAAAGACCTGTTGAACATATACAGAGAGTGTTTTTTATGGGTGGTGTATTCGTACATATTGACGTTTCGCATCAATTCTCTTGCAAATCCTGTGTTAAAAACATTTAACTTCACTTCTTTCTCTTTTTTTTCTGGTCACTATGTGAGACTAAATGTGTGCCCATGTTCAGCTTGTTTTTGCTGGGAAGTGTAAATGACAGAAGCAACTTCCTTAGTGTTGTTGCAAGATGCTACTGTTTTCCTTCCTATGCCTTTGTAAACCTAACCAAAGTTTCAAGCTATTACAACAGCTAGCCCTCCCAGACACTTAAGATCAGATTATATAATGCATCTCAGTTTCTGAAGTGCTAAAAGTGTAGGTTTAAGTTTATGAAATATTCTAAAAACCTGCAAAAATAAGTGATTGGGGGAAATTGCAGAAGCAGAGTGGTGCTTAATTTATGTTTCTCTGTGAAACAGAGAAATGTTTTAAGTGCCCCGGCATCTATTTTTAAAGCATTTATTTTGATGCAAGTTTTGCTTCTTTGCTGATGATTTTACCATGATATGGCATTGCCCATATCTCTCAAATCTAGACAAAACATTTTATTTAAATGACACAAAAAGCATTGTTAGGAGGTGCAGATGGCAGTTTCGTTTCTGCTAGGCTATGACTAAAAAGTGGTTAACCACGGCATGACGTGCATATGCATGGCCTATTTATTGATCTGTTCTCATGTTGGCCTCATCAGCTTTTGTGGTCCAAGCATAAATTATATATAAATCCTAAATATAAGTACTTCCATTTTGTTAAGCATTATTAGTCAACAGATTTGAATCAAAACCCTGTTTGTGTATTTAGTTTTTAACCTCTCACCTAACAGTGTTTTTGAAAATACCTAGCCACAAAACACCACACAAACGCTTACATGAGCATTCGGAAACATTCACATGAGTGTGCCAATCTATTTGGAGGTGATGGTATTTAAAACTGTTATGTAAGATGCCCCAAGAACAATGTCGATGGGTAGAGAAGGGGAAATGCAGAAACCACCAACATGACCAAAAGTTCCTTCATTCAGTCACTCATCTTCGATTAAGCTCTTTTATTCTGACTATTGTCACCATTGGCCAAAAATTCTAAAAGAAAAAAAAAAAATATTGCTCTCAAGTACTCCTAAGTGCAGAGTGAGGTGGAAGTATTGCTTATTATTACACTTGGGTCTTATCCAAAAATCGTCACGTGCAGTGTGGTTTTTACCACTGTAGTGGTGAATTCAGGCGCAGAACAGTGTGAGTCACAGTCTGGCAATTTGGAGTAAAAAAATAAAATTTGATACGAGTTAAATTGTGAGCACGTAATTAAATAAGATATTACAGACCACAAACTGATCAGCAGTCCTGATAAACAAAGTGCATTCACAACGCATGCAAATCCCCAGTGGTATGTTCAGGTTGGCAGTCTGACATTTAGCTTTTTCTAAAGGAATTTTTTATCTCTCTAAACAAAAACAGTGGAATTTTTTTTAAAAGCTTCCCTAAATGCTGTTTTCATATCTATGGGAGGCCAAATACATGGCAACAAGCTAGACTTTCAGTATATTGTGTAGACTAGGCCTGAATGGTAAAAAGTTGGCACGGTCATTGTAACCTTCTTTACCAATCCTTTTTTCCTGTCAGTAACCAATTTACAATCCTTGCTTGTTTTAGAGAGTGTTGCTCCTTTCTGAAGACAGCCTTCTACTCATGGCACCAACCCTTCAGGTCAGTTTGCTTATACTGTCACCGCCATGACCAGTGAAGGCTCTGATGGCTCCCCTCCCTCCTCCCCTCTGGACCCGAGTAATGAGATCTCACTCTGGCTCTCCAGGCTTCACTTGCTTCAGTATGCCACCAGCTTTACTCAGGCAGGCTACTACACCCTGGCAGACTGCAGGGACCTTACTGAGGAGAAGCTCCTGCAAGTGGCTCACTTCCCCACTGGCCATCGGCGGAGGATCCTGCACAACCTTGAGCTCCTCAAGGCAGGAGATTGTGATATTGAAGGTTCTGAGATGGGAGGAGTAAAGAAAAAGCCTGTTCCCTTTCCAAGAACTATCTTTCTTAAGGATGGGAGGAGAGTAACCTCCTCTCAAAATCTACGGACAAACAACACTGGAGACAACAACAGATTGACTGGAACCCAGACTCTTCCGGCAAGGACTTGTAGAAAGACATCGCTTCAGCATGATCCTGACATTATCTCCACTGTCTCCCACACACTCCCACGTACGAACCACAAAGCGCCCCTTTCAAATTCCAGATCTCCCACCATGGCCAGCAGTAATGAATCGCTGTCACTTTCCTCACACTCTCTGCCCTCAGATTGGGAGAACTTCTTTAAGGATTTAAACTCTTCTACTCTTTCCATCACACAGCCAGTCTCAGGTGAGACAGATGATGGTTGCTCAGTAGGATTCCAAGGAGTAATGGTGGACAATGATATATATGAGAGTAGCCAGTTTATGGATTCTGGTCCAAGGTCCACACGCTCCTACAAGCTACGACACAGGCCTGTACCGGAGATCCCAGAATGCACCATACCACTACTTGACTGGTACGTTGTAGCTCAATACTCAATATACTTCTTCAACTATTGATTTGAGACAGTTTTATTTTTTGCATGTCTGTCTGAAATGTATAGGATGTATAAACGTTCCATAATGATTAATTGTAGTAGTAAGCAGTTAAATTGATATGTGAGGGTCGTGTTTCATAAATGAATAACTTGCATCTTTGTAAGACTAAACAGGTGAACAGGTCTGTTCATGACCTTGATTACTGAAAAACATTCAGAAACATTCTTGATTGGAATGACAATGACAGAGTGGGTAGCACTTCCACCTCACAGCTTCAGGGTCCTGGGTTTAATCCTGAGTTTAGGTGACGGTCTGTGCATGCTATCACTGTGTTTATGCAGGTTTCCTCTGGGTTTATTTCCACTGTCAAGGAACATGCATGTAGTTAAATAGGTTGATCTAAATTTCCCAATGACTATGTGAACGGCTGGATGCACCATGACTATAGCTAATATAAAAAGAGGTTAAGAAGAATGGATGAATTTATAAGTTCTTTCAGAACGCTGTAGTATGTAGTATCCATCTGAGTAGCTTAGCCTGATTGGAAAAACTCAAAAAACTTATTTCAGAATCAGTAATTGATTGATCCTTTTCATTATATAAACCAATAAAAGATTTTGAAATTGCTTGCAGTAGTGTGTAAATATATGTATGTATGGAGACCAATACTAATTCTACTGATCCATAGCAGTGTGTCTGTGAAAGCCGGCATGGAGCAGCACAGCAGCAAAGACGATCCCAGCGGCGGCAGCAGACAGAGAGGTACGTGCAACTTGATTTCTACTTAATTTGCTTTTTATTTAAGCGCTATTTCTTTTCATGATCACGGGCTCAGCTGTTTTTAATCCCACCGAATGCGGCAATAGTAGGGAGGCCATCATGGGAGGAAGACAGGACCAGTGCTGTTGCTGTCTCGATGGAAGCTGCTTGTCATCTTCTCATGTATGGAGAGGCCTAGTTTGCCAAACTCTCAAAACTGCGTAAAGTTGCAGATGGCTTTGAAAACACTTGTTTTGTGGCTGTGCGGATGCGTGCATAAATGTACTAGGAGAGGTGCTTTCCGTTTCCTGTAGAGACCCTTCCAAAACTGTTTGTGCATGACAGCTACCATAGAGGCTGGGGAATTGGGACCAGGGAATATTGAACTGAAGCATTATATAAGAGGGCTGTGGTATTGCAGAATATTTTGTATTTATAATATACATCTCCAGCTCCATGTTTTTTTTTGTGTGTAAGCTCTGGAGGATAAGAGAAAGTGAAGGAAAGAGAGCTGGCTAGTTTACGACGAAATGATGCATATGGATGAAGGCTGGAAAGAAGTGGATCACTTAAAGTTTGTGGAATTACAACACTGACATTCTGGCATTTATCGAAAACTTCATTTACCTTTAGTTTAGTTATGCGGCAGCTCTTCATTGTTGTTGAAGTACCTTTTAAAATATTACTCTAATTACTTTAATAAGGCATGTTCTTCCATGATGGAGATGGATTCTGGATGGATCTTTGTTAATGGATATTGCGTTGGTGCAGACAATGCGTATAGTGAGAGAGAGGGAGAGAGAGAGAGAGTGTTGTGTGCAGTCAGAAGGTCAACTGCAGATAATGATAAATGATGACACCGATCTGAAATGACTCCTGTGCCACTGGGCTAAGTGATCTGATACAGTGTCTGTCGTAGATAACATACTGCAGTGTGGATCAGACCCCCTCTGGTCTAGCCTTATCTAGTGGTGTGGTCCTGTCTAGGAGCTACGTGAGTGTGTGCGAGTAGGTGTGTGTGTCCTTCTGTAAGGAGCGCACTGGACTTTCTGCTGCCCTTTACTATCACCGTCCAGATAGCACATTCATTTGTCACCTTGACAACCAGTCTGCCAAGCTATAGCCTTGTTGGTCGAATGACTGTTTTAAAGGACAGTGTAGGCACTTGCATTGCTCTTCAGGTCTATTCTCATCTCGTCTCATCTTGTCTCTTCTCATCTCATCTCATTGCGTCTTGTCTCTTCTCATCTCTTGGTCATTAATTCTAGTAGAACATGCTAACGTTAATGCCTTTCTGTATTTCAGCTCCTCTTCACGGGACACTAAAATCTGAGGATATCAGTCCCTATGGTGAGATTTATCTCTATGATGCCATTGCAGAAAACAAACAAGTAAGTAAAAACCTGATAGTTCCTTCTATTGATAGCCCAGTCTGCTTCATAAAAGCTGCTTTTATGTGCTTTAAAAGCTTTAATACGACAGACTTAAATGGAGTTGGTGACCAAGCAATAAAATTTGTAGAGAAATATTGATTTTTCGAAATAAACTGTAGAATATTTGATCCCTAGAAATATGCTGTTGTATTAAATATAGTCATTTTCCCTATTAAATATTTTAAAACGTTTGCACACTTTCCGGTGGTCAGTGATGTTATGTCTACATTTCCCCCCCCTTTTTTTAAAATACACATTATAATTGTACTCACTTCCTTATGCCGAGTGTATCAAAGTTTCAGTAACGTTTTTAACACCCATTATAAATGCTACTGAAACCCTATGAGAGTTTCTGTTTCGATACATCCAGTGAACATCCATATGATTTTAAACATGACGAGGACTGTAATACAATCATTTTTTTTTTTAAGGTTGTGGATACAAAGGAAACATTAAACCGAGACACCAATGAAAAACTGGAACAGAAAAAACTGAGGTAGTGTTTTAACTTGCTGCATGTTAACCATGTGTTAGTCACTTGCTTTAATTTTTTTTTTTTTTTCATTTTTACACCCTGAGAGAGACACAGATGATAAGGGATAATTGTTTTTCATTTTTTTTCAACAGACAAGCATGCATCTGTGTCATGAAATATATGCATGTGTATGAATACACAATCACACTTCCTTTTCTTCTCTGAATACAGGAAGCAACAGGCCAAGCAGCAAGAAAAGGTGACAGAAAGCTCAAGCAAGCGCCTAAGTGATGATTACGCTTTGCTTCAGCCATGCGGTCCTAGTCAGGAACCAGCTAAGGCATGTTCTTTAAGCACAGCAAAGTCTCTTCCACAGCCTGCACTGCCTCTGCCTGGAGCCACATCACAGGTGGATTCAGGCAGTGTTTGTTGTGAGCCATTAGATGCTCTATCTCGACTGGCCCAACACACTCTTCCTCTTCACTGTCAATCATCCATATCGCCTTATGCCTGCTTCTACGGACGCCCTAAACAGCCTACGAAAATGGGCTGGCTGGACAAGCTGTCTCCTCAAGGGTAAGGAATATTGCAAAGGAAATGGGGGCAAATCTGACAGTATACAGGGGACATTATGCATTATTCTACCCTTATTCAGCGCTGTTTTAATTCACAGGGTGTAACAGGATATTTCAGTCATTTCTGTAACATATGTCAGTCAGTATTTATGTTCCCTAAACTTTGTAAAGAGTATGTAAAGTGACTATGTAAAGAGGTAAAGCTGTAACATAAGCTGTAAGTTTACAGACACAGGACGTTCTTCAGGGCAGAGGGCTTTGCAACTTCTTGGTAACATGACATGTGTTTTGAGTCTTATTAGCTAAAGAGGGGGAAAATGGGAGAAGCTGGTGAGAGAAGAACTGTTCATAGCTAACTTAAATGATGCTAGTTCCTATTTTTGTTTTGTGGATCTTCCCCAAAATTAGATGAAGTAAATGGACAAGATATTTAAAAAATGTCGTAAAAAAACACCACAGAAAAAGAAGAAAGTTGTAAAGAGAGACCTTGCATTTGTTAATGGGATATCCCACTGTGTGTGTTTCAAAGCAGAACATGCATACCAGGTGAAAAATGAAATAATTTGTTTGCTACATTGATTTGTTAACAAGCCTTAAATTACTTCAACCAGTTTAAACACACACTGCTTCTTTGGGGTTGTCATGTGATGGCGAACCCGTTATAAATAATACTATAACACTGGGTGGTCTTTTTCACCTTTAAGGAATCTTGCATCTTAGGCAAGCACACTACATACTTTCAGTACTGACTGAATTGAGTCAGCTCTCAGCAAGCTTCTTTTGTGCACTTGTGTGAACCATCACCGCTTTGATCGTATCAGGTCTAAAAAATGTTGTTTTATCGCTCCCATCGTTTTATGATTTAAATCTGTTCATTATTCAGTACTACTGCAACGTGAATGAGTTTCAGATTTACCTGCCCCCAAACCACTGAGGTTTAAGACTCCTGTTATAGACACATGGTTGGTTTTAAAGCTATCATAGTACAAAGAGCTTCATAAGGCGTTAATTCTTATGTGGTTCGAGATTATAAATCCCCACTCAGCAGAACATCACATATGAACCCTGGCATATGCAAATAATCGATTATTTCCTCTCTAGATTCAAGGCATACTCACAGTTTAGACTTAAACTGTACTACAGTTTTAATTTTGTTCTTACTTCCTAGAAAACCGACAATAAAAGAAGGAAAGCAGAATGAAAAACACACAATAACTGCAATAGTACCCAGACACATCATAATGAAAGTGCTGGCTGCTAGTACTTATTTCTCAGTTCAGCGCTCATCTGCGGGTTGTTTCTGTATTTTGCCGTCTTTTGGCGGAAATGCTGCTCATAGTATCTTCACAGCTATTTTAACAGATGTTTTATTTTTTGCTCTGTGGTAATACCATGATGTTAATGAGCAAAGTGGTGTTAAATCGAACATAGTTATTTCTGTAGTTGTCTGTGGTTTTGAAGCCAGCTACACAAGGCTATTAAAACGATCACACTGGCATAATAGACTGAGAATCTGCCTTCATTTATTTTTCTATTGTTTTAATCAGCGTTTCCATTTTTTACTTTCAGAAATCGGGTCTTTCAGAGAAGATGGGTCAAGTTTGATGGAGAGAATCTTACTTACTATAACAATGACAAGGTTAGTGAAACTGGACCTATGCACATTATTTTTTGCATGAGTGATTATGGTGCACTTGTTCCATTACTGCTTCAGTGTGGTTTCAGACCGGAAGACAGTAATAAGTTAATAAACGATGAACCAATTTTTTCATGCACATTTTCCCACGTTCCTTCTCTACCCCAAACTCATGACAATTGCTGATCTCACGACAGTTTTACAACCCACAGCAGCCCCCACAGCTTACAAGCCAAATTTGGCTCTTTACAATTTTTTAAACAACCGTTGAGATTTCTACCAATTAATTCACAAATATTAAAAAAAAAACAACACTAATCCTGATATGAGCTGATATAGGAATATTTGAGGTAATTGCTTGTACAATTTAATTTTTGCTATGTTTCTTCTTTGCATTTTTTAATGTGTGTTACTGAGAAATGGGTGTGCATGTGCATAAATATGCTAGAGTTACAGTTGCATAATGATTGGCATGAAGGCAACAGAAAAGACAATTAAGCCATTCATCACAATTATTTGTATGCCAATTAATCGCCATCCAAAAGTTCATAATTGACAGGCCTTCTGTTTGTGGTAAGAGAAGCCGGGCTGCCATTAAGAGTCAGTGAACGGTTCACTACCTCTGATTGTTAGCTGGCTAGTCGAGCTCAGGCTGATATTTTATCACTGCACTGTTGTAATGGCCATAGTTAGTTAAAAGCTCTGCATTAGTGAAAGATCTGCCAATTCTGCTTGGATTGTGAAAATGCTGGTGAGCTCGTCAAGCTCAAAACATTGCGCCTTTTCCTCGGCTGCTGTTTCTCATAGTTGTTTGGCAAGCCTGACTTGAATTGAACTATTCTATATATGAGAGATAAATATATAAGTGATCATCACAAGGGCGATGGGTGAAAGTAAATGTGGAAATGCATGGTAATGCCATTAAAATGTCGTTGCATCAAGGTCAGTGCCACCGCAGGGCTGAGAATGATCAACCACCCAAATCATATCTGCTCAGTGGTGGTGGTGTAGTGGTCTCTGTGCATTGATGGATGAGGTGGAGGAGGATGACAAATTGGCCACGGACTACAGTAATTAAATGGTGAATTCTGTACGCCAAGGAGTCTAGATACAAGGTACGAATACTTTAAAAAATAAAAAAAAAGGCTTGGCACTCCACAAGAGCCTGCAGTTCTTTTTATATCTAGCTTCAAGTGTTTTACATGACTCCAAAGTGAGTTGTTTTTATGGTGACTCGCCAGCTTCTCACATGTAAAATGTCAAACGTATCCACCAACTGTCCATCTTTTAAACACTGGCTTATCTTGAGCACAGAGCAGCACCACTATTTGAATGTTGGCGAAGGTGACATTGTTGAGTATAAAGGCATGCCACCCTTTTTCAGGAAGCGTAAAAAGAGATAGAGGGGGTTTGTGGGGAAAGGTGACATTGCTCCATGCTAGGCTGAGCACCTGTCTGCATTGAGCTGTTACGCTGCTTTAGCCCTATTTAGCTCCTATAAATGAGGGTCAGCAGCCAGAACTGCTTCCTGCTTCCCTCAGCATCCCCTTTTTTTTTTGTCTTTTCTTTCTCTCCCTCTCTCTCCTCGCTTCGCCCTTTCTATCTCCACTGCGCTTTGGTTTCCCTCTCCCTCTGTACCTGAACGTCTTAAGGAAGAAGCAGGGTTAGTATTGTGCTTAGCAGTGGGAAAAAAAGAGAGAAGAGGAAGCAAAAAGGGTAAGAGCATTGCGGTTCAGCGACATTGTATCTTTCCGGTGTCACCCAGAAGAGGATTTTAAGTTCTTTTTCAAAGTTTCTTCCTCATGTCGTCTCAGGGAGGTACCACCCCCCCACCCCCTGCCACTGTTGCCTCAGGCTTGCTCATTAGGGATCTAAATCTGCATCCTAATTTCTGTAAAGCTGCTTAGTGACCAAGCAGTATACAAATAAAAACGAATTGAATTTAGTTGAATTGTCTCTAAGCTATTGTGCTATTTTTATGTCCTGTTTCATCATATTTTGTGCATTGAGCTTAATGTAGGTGTGTCTTTACACACACGCAAAAAAAAGCTTGTGTTCTTTATGTATAACTGGTTTGTTGCTCTGTCTTTGAATCCATGTTTGTGTAATGGGTTTATAGGCAGTCACGCCATGCTCTTTTCTCTTCTGACACTTTTTGTTCCGCATCAATCATATTAACTTCATGCGATGTACGCTTGTTAATCACTTGTTAATTACAATGCTGTGTTCTTCCTTGTTTTTTTTTTCCACCCTGTGCCCTTTGATATATTAGGACATTGCCATGCTTGTGCTCATAACTCTGTGGTTGTATCTATGAGAGGAAGCATGTGGCTATTCTGTCTCTCTTTTTTTTTTTTTTTGGTCATAACATTCTTAGCACTTTCTGTTCACAACGTGCCTCTCATTCATTAACACCTTAAAAGGAAAGGTATGTCATATAGCAGCAAGGAAACAAGACGTTATCGTCTGAAACAGGCTGCTTTAACTTTATGGTGCTAATTAGCCACTGCATGTGTTTTATTAACTTTTAGGGGCCTGTGTATCAGTGTGGTTATATAGTGATACATAAGTATTAGAGTACACAAGACAAAACAAAATCTGAAAAATGTGATTTTTAACTAATCTTTAATGGCTAAGTTTGGGTCAGGGTATGTTATGTTTTTCCATAATTTGGACTATTTCCAAATCATTATCATAAGACTAGCTGTAGAGAGTGAAGGCTGACGTGTGTTTATATTATATGATATGTCCTGAAATGCCAACGGCATCTTTTCAAACCAGTGCGGAGTCACAGGGAGGGGTAACATACTTTGGAGGAAAGTTATATCTGCCCTCTTTTACATACATGAGGTCACAAACACTGTGCTCAATAGGGAACAGTAAGTACGTCCTCACTGCTGCCCAGAGAATACAGCTAGTTTAGCTTTCCTAGACTCCTGGCCATTACTGTGGCTTCACATTTCCCTGTTTTTGTTTCCAAACAAGAAAACCTTCTCAGGAAGTATGTAGAAGCGGATGAGCTCAGATTTTGATGTAGGACCAGTGACTTGAACAATTCATGTTTTTGATTTGCAAATTATGAAAGCATGATCTAGTACCTGAACACAATTTATAAATAGCCATGAGTCCATGCAGCCTAACAATCCATTAATAATCGGATCGATTTCTCAACCTGACCGAATGTTTTTCACGTCAGAGAATTTTAAACCAATTGATGCCAATTCGAATTAAATCGGCTTGAACGAGGCCAGGAATCCTTTTAATAATCCATTATTAGCTGCGTTAAGCCTTATGTGTCTGATTACTTTTGCAGCTGTAATCTGCATTAGTAACATTAGAAGATGAGTGAAGGCGTTATACTGATGGATAATGCGTGTGAATGTTGGACAAATACGAAACGCCGTGGATCTTTAATGTGCAATTTGTTCTCCTGGTTGTCCGTTTGAAAATCTCACATGGGTGAAGTTTTGCTGCCGCATAAATGATTCACAAAACAGCGCAAAGGGTGTGATTTAAGAACCTGAACATACTGGTGCTAGACTCGTGCGCCTCTCGTTGTTATGGCAACGTTAACACGAAACCTTACTCCATGCATGTGTAAAACTTCAGGTTGTATTTTACACATAGCCTGCTTACACAGAGTGTCCAGTTTAGGATACATGATGATTTTTTGATTAATTGATTCATTATATCTGATGCATGAGAGCATGAAAATGTCACTAACGTTCAGTTGTTGTTGTTGTTGTTGTTGTTTTAAAAACCTTTTCACTCCTTGTTATTTTAGCCTCGCAATCACACCATTGTTCCCACGTCCACTTTCACTTCTCTGAGAGAAGCTGACGAAACCACCAACACACAGACAGCTGCCGCTCACCCTAACATCACCTGGTGATGTCATCAAACACTGCAGACTCCAGTAGGCGTGGGAGAAGGGACCTACACACACTCACATTCACACCAGCTCTGTTTAGGCCCCAAGAGCCTAAGTAGCCTGTTCCCTCTGGAGTTTCCCGCCAGTTACATCAACCTTATCTCCCAGTTCCTATGAGAGTTTGACAGCATGATTTTGTGGTGTGTGTGTGTGTGTGTGTGTTTAAATCAGGGTTTTAGAATGTCACCTGTCTTCAGATTGAGGTTGAAAAGGCTTGAAGATAGGATTAGCTCTCTGTCTGGGACCGAATTAAGGCAAAGCTTTCTTCCTAAAGTTGCCGCCAGTACCATGTGAAAGTGCTCTGCCGTGGGTTTTTCTGCAGTGTCCTCCCTTTGCCTTTTAGCATATCTGCATTAGCAGCGTTGGAGGTTACTCATCGTGCCTGTGTTCACTGCAGTGTCTATGCAGAGCCAATGACTGCTCCGCAAGGCTTGCTCCTGGCAACATTTACAAATTATTGCTCATAATAATGGCACAACTCAAAACTCTTGAGCACGATCCAAAGGAGCCACGATCTGCATTTTTTTGGTGTATTTTTGCCTGCAGTGTCTCAGCATGTCCAGTTGGTGTCTCTGTGGCTCCACAGTGGGGAAAAGAAGCAACTGCGTTTTTGCACTATGAGCAAGGTTAAAGGCAAAAGTGCTCTCCGTGTAGAACCTGCACAATTAGGCTGGTGCCAGGACCTGCTCCACAAATCCTAATCTTAACCATTATGAAATAAATGGTGAATTTGGTCTTGGATCGGTGACAAACGATGCTGTCCACCGACACAAGTTACAGCATTCATGTAGTATCTCTCAGCACATGTGCATAGTACGTCTTTATTAAGCAGGTCTCCGAGCTCCGTGGTTTAATGTCCTCCTGTCATGCATGCTCCAAAAACGCTTACATGCAGGATAGCGAACACACATGTACACATTGTGTGCACACAGTTTATATGTGGTCCTGAATGCCGGCTCCTTTGACACAGTGTTTGTCATAATCCGTTGTCATATATCAAGTGTCAGAGCTCATTCTTATTAAATAAAGGCACATCCACAATCCTTACACACTCGCATGTTGGTGTTCTGTATCATTTGTCATCCTACACAGTGTGTCTCTAAAACTCATAATGGCTGTTTCTCGTGTTTACACATTCGCTCGGCGTTTCAGCCATGTCCCCGTGACCTCAAAAATAACAATTAAAATGTGTAATTAACGTTAACCCAGATAGCGCCTAATTATCGGCACTTAGCTTCCGAAAAGATGCGCTCGTTTTCTCTTTTCACTCATCCCTCGCTCCTCTGTTCTTCCCCTCCGTCCAAATTTAGATGGAGAGAGACTCATTAGAATGCTGCTAAGTTCGTGGCCCTAGCGCCGTAGCAACGGGAGAAGTGCTAAATTGGAGAGAGAGTGAAATCCCACAGAAAGGAGATGGCCGCCCCGCACCATAATTAGGGTTAGCTGTAGCCGCCACTGTTAACATCATGCCTTAATTTGTGGAGATGGCCCTCCCCATGACCCCTTTTTCCCCCTCCCTTGCTCTCTTTTTCTTTCTACCTTTTGCAATCATTTTACAAGCATGTTTGCTACCGTGTCTCTCTCTTTATTTACTCGCAATATGTTTGCAGTCACCCCCCCCACACACACACACTTTCCATGTGTTATACATTTCTTCACTCTTTTCGACCTCCCACCGCGCCTCCATTTCCCTTTTGTGCTCACTAAGGAGGGAGTCCCTTACTCAATCATCTCTGCTATTTCTGGATTGAAAAGTCCAGAAATAGTGCAAGGTCATCATTATAATTAAGAGGCAGATGGAATGTACAAATCAGTCTCACTCCAGCAAGATTAAAAATTCACTAACCCATAGTTCATATGTAGAAGAGACTGTAGAAGCTGCTTGCTGCTGCAGCTTGAGCTGGAGGTTCCTGTAGTAGTGGTGGAAAAAGGAACTTCCAAACAGATCTGAGGCTCGGGTTATAGGGCACAGGGGGTGACTTGGTGTTCTTTTTTGCTCTTGAGTTAGTTTAAAGCATACAGATCGAGACCAAATACCCATTTCCCTAAGCAAGCAAGTCATGTTTCCTCCTGAAATCCCTGTGAATCTGCAAGCTGGAAATATGTGAGAGGTTTGTTTGCTGGAGAGGGATCCAAGTATTAGTATTCGGACCAGCTAGATACTGCTGTGTGTGTGTGTGTGTGTGTGTGTGCGCGCGTTTATGTATGTATTTTTCACGTACAGCTTGAGCACACACAAGATTTTGATCTAAGGGGTGTGTGTGTGTGTGTGTGTGTGTGTGTGTGTGCGCGCACAAGTGTATGTGTGTGCGTGTCTGGGTCTCCTATTCCATCACTTTTTTAGCAGATGTATGAGAGTTGGGTTTTACTCTGCTGTGAAGATGCCAGCGGTGTGTGTGGGTGGAGTATGAATGTGATTGTCTTTTAAAGTAGCAAGACTGAATTTTCTTTCTCTCTCTCTCTCTCTCTCTCTCTCTCTCTCTGCAGGAGATGTACTCTAAAGGACTGGTCTCTCTCCTAGCTGTTAAGCAGGTGCGCTCTGTGGGAGACAATAAGTTTGAGGTGGTCACCTCGATGAGAACCTTTGTTTTTCGAGTAGAAAAAGAAGGTGAGACTTTTCTATTTAGCCCTTCACTCATCCTCATTCCCAGCCTCTCTCTCATTCCCACTGCGTCTTCACTCTTGTATTTTCACCCACGTTCCTTCACGGGAGGCACAAGTTAGTTAAACTTCAGGACTTTCTCACTCATTGGTGGTTCTCTAGTAGAGTAACAAAATGAACCTGAATTTGTTTTAGAAATTGTCTGGGTGCAGAGATGATTTTCTCAAATGTCTCCTGATTGCCACAGTGATCTATTTCTTAATCAAATCCACACAGATAGATATTTCTTATAAAATCTCACTGTGAAAAGCCTTTATTCTCTGTTTAAAAGTACACTCCAGGTATATTTTGCATACATTTATTCTGTAGCGTATGACCCATTACCATAAGTGATAAATTCAACATGCTTTTCTGTATTCGCTTCTTCCTGTTCATGTGAGAATATATTGTAATTAAGTCTAAAGTTAGAACTGAATCAGTCCAGCATTAGGATTGTAAACAAAAGTACATATCTTTAGGCAACTTTCTCCTAATTTAAAGCAGATGTATACAGAGCCTCTGGTAAATCAGACAAGTCTAGACAAAAATAGTAAAACGACTGTGTACCAAGGCAATCTAACCTGTAACAACACACAAAAGAACTGTTTTCGTAACCCCACACCTTGCCAGAAACAAAAAACCACAAGCTCAACACATACATATTAGGAGTATTTAACTAAGTATTATCCACTCAAAAATAAACACCCAATTCATTGGTTCATATCCAAATTTTCAACCCTAGAGCAAGACGGGCAAAAGACATTTCTGTTACTTGGACATTCCCTGAGGTTCACAAATTTTGGTGACACACATTCTACCCTTATTGGAGGAATTATACATTTTTTGAGGTTTGCGCTATAACCGTGTCTCATTATGCCTTCCCTAATATGTTTTTAATCTACTCTGAGGCATTTCATAATATGCTTTTAATTTCTTCTCAGGCAGCTTTAGTATGCATTGAAAATCCATGAGAGATTAGCAAACACATTATCTATCCACAGCGATCAGCCATAACATTATGACCGTTTGCGTAATATTGTATTGGTCCCCCCTTTTGCTGCCAAAACGGCACTGACCTGTTGAGGCATGGACTCCACTCAATCCCTGAAGGTGTGCTGTAGTATCTGGCACCAAGATGTTAGAAGCAGATCCTTTAAGTCCTGTAAGTTGCAAAGTGGGGCCTCCATTGATCGGATTTGTTTGTCCAGCACATCCCACAGATGCTCGATTGGATTGAGATCTGGGGAATGTGAAGGCCAGGTCAACATCTCAAACTCCTTGTTGTGCTCATCAAACCATGGTCACGTGGTGTACATGGTCTACATCAATTCTTAGGTAGGTGGTACGTGTCAAAGTAACATGCACATGAATGGCAGGACCCAAGATTTCCCATCAGAACATTGCCATTGCCATTGCCATTCAGCAATGCACAGGGGTCGGCATGGGCACCCTGACTGGTCTGTGGCTAAGCAGCCCCATACACAACAAACTGTGATGCACTGTGTATTCTGACACCTTTCTATCAGAACCAGCATTAACTCCTTCAGCAATATGATCAACAGTAGCTCGTCTGTTGGATCGGATCACACGGGCCAGCCTTCACTCCACACGTACATCAATGAACCTTGGCCGCCATGACCCTGTCCCTGTTCTTGGACCACTTTTAATAGATACTGACCACTGCAGACCGGGAACACCCACAAAAGAGCTGCAGTTTTGGTGATGCTCTGATCCAGTCATCTAACCGTCACAATTTGGTCCTTGTCAAACTCGCTCAAATTCTTACACTTTTTCCATTTTTCCTGCTTCTAACATCAACTTTGAGGACAAAATGTTCAGTTGCTGCCTAATATATCCCACCCACTAACAGGTGCCATGAAGATGAGGAGATCATCACTTCACCTCTCACTGCTCGTAATGTTATTGTTATGGCTGATCTGTGTGGGTGTGTGTGTGTGTGTGTGTGTGTGTGTGTGTGTATATATATATATATTACACACTATATTGCCAAAAGTATTCGCTCACCCATCCAAATAATCAGAATCAGGTGTTCCAATCACTTCCATGGCCACAGGTGTATAAAATCAAGCACCTAGGCATGCAGACTGTTTTTACAAACATTTGTGAAAGAAGGGGTCACTCTCAGGAGCTCAGTGAATTCCAGCGTGGAACTGTGATAGGATGCCACCTGTGCAACAAATCCAGTCGTGAAATTTCCTCGCTCCTAAATATTCCACAGTCAACTGTCAGCTGTATTATAAGAACGTGGAAGTGTTTGGGAACGACAGCAACTCAGCCACGAAGTGGTAGGCCACGTAAACTGACGGAGCGGGGTCAGCGGATGCTGAGGCGCATAGTGCGAAGAGGTCGCCAACTTTCTGAAGAGTCAATCGCTACAGACCTCCAAACTTCATGTGGCCTTCAGATTAGCTCAAGAACAGTGCGCAGAGAGCTTCATGGAATGGGTTTCCATGGCCGAGCAGCTGCATCCAAGCCATACATCACCAAGTGCAATGCAAAGCGTCGGATGCAGTGGTGTAAAGCACGCCGGCAGTGGAGACACGTTCTCTGGAGTGACGAATCGCGCTTCTCCATCTGGCAATCTGATGGACGAGTCTGGGTTTGGCGGTTGCCAGGAGAACGGTACTTGTCTGACTGCATTGTGCCAAGTGTAAAGTTTGGTGGAGGGGGGATTATGGTGTGGGGTTGTTTTTCAGGAGCTGGGCTTGGCCCCTTAGTTCCAGTGAAAGGAACTCTGAATGCTTCAGCATACCAAGACATTTTGGACAATTCCATGCTCCCAACTTTGTGGGAACAGTTTGGAGCTGGTGCCTTCCTCTTCCAACATGACTGTGCACCAGTGCACAAAGCAAGGTCCATAAAGACATGGATGACAGAGTCTGGTGTGGAGGAACTTGACTGGCCTGCACAGAGTCCTGACCTCAACCTGATAGAACACCTTTGGGATGAATTAGAGCGGAGACTGAGAGCCAGGCCTTCTCGTCCAACATCAGTGTGTGACCTCACAAATGCGCTTCTGGAAGAATGGTCAAAAATTCCCATAAACACACTCCTAAACCTTGTGGACAGCCTTCCCAGAAGAGTTGAAGCTGTTATAGCTGCAAAGGGTGGACCGACGTCATATTGAACCCTATGGATTAGGAATGGGATGTCACTTAAGTTCATATGTGAGTCAAGGCAGGTGAGCGAATACTTTTGGCAATATAGTGTGTGTGTATATATATATATATATATATATATATATATATATATATATATATATATATATATATATATATATATATAAATATATATAAAAATATATATATATATATATAATAATATATATATATATTATAATATATAATATGTGTATAGTATGCATGGACCAAATATAATGCTCATGACCTCCTGAAAATGTTCCACCAAACTATGTTTACTGGAAATTCTACTTAGGCTTTCATTATTTTCATAAGTTTTATATAAACTAATTTTGTTCTTTAATAATGTTCTGTTCTCTGTACAGGAGCATCTGTTGAAATGCTTGTCAGTAGCAATCGTGCAATCAGTTCAGCTATGGTGGACGGGAATGCAATCTCCTCCACTCCACACCACATCGCTTCCCTCCTGTTTGCTGTGCCATCACTTTCTCTCCTCCTCCCTCGCTGCTCTTTCCGTCTCTCACCGCCAGACATTCTCAGACAGAATGGTGTGTGCGCTCTTCTCACTGCTCATCTCCTTCGATTAGCCGGGGCCTTGTCTGGTTTAATGAGAGCTTTACTCTCCTCGTCTCCGCTGTTTGGAGTCGGCCAGCCAACAGAGTGTAGACACGCTTTCACGCTGTGCCGTAACACGGTGCCGGCACAGTGACGACGAAGATGATGAAGGATGATGATGGCATGATTTTAAATATGTGCATTAAATGTCCTGCCCGAGTGCATTATAGTCAGTCAGGGTTGGAGGGGTTTGCCGGGAGCGTTATTTATATCATTTCCGTGATGTCTTGCAGGGAAAGTCAGCTTCGTCGGCTGCGAACGTGCCAATTTATAAAGCAAATAAAAGCCCTGTCTCTCTGTCAGGACTTGTCAGCAGGCAGGACGTGTAGCTCCCGACTGCAGATTAGAAAGCCAGTGCTGTGGCTTTGGGCATGTGGTAAAAAAAAATAAAAATGTATATCTTGTTTAAAATGTATCTTTTGTCTCTCCGATATTGCGACCTATGGATCTGTTCAAATGCCCCCCGTAAGTCTAGATGAGGGGTTAGCAAAGCTTTTTCATTAGCGTCAGGTCTGTGTTCAGGATGGAGAGACAGCCTGGTCAGCTCATGCATCTTTAAAGAGCTTTATACCAGACTGAGAGAGTCATCAATCTTAAGACAAACACAAAAGATGGAAGAAAAGAGCAGGGGAGTGGGTGTAAGGGTTGGAGGTGGACAGAGAAAAAGGAAAAGGCCATGGCTGACTAGAGAGAGAGAGAGAGAGTGAGCGAGAGAGCGAGTGACACGGGGAGCACATGGTGAATAATTTAGATGCATAGGAATATGTATGGGTGTTTGGGATCGTCCACAGCTGTGCAGTGTTTTTGCCAGGCTGCAGGTGTGGAGGTCTCCCTAGGTGAACATCAGCTACGCCGAAGCAAAGTTTATAGCGTTGTTGTGGTATTGTGACTGTAAAACACTTGTGTGGCGGGAGTGAGAAATAAGCACATTTTTAAAAATACAGCACCCAAAAGTTCCCAGACAGAAACACCCACATGCCCACACACACACACCTGCCCCGAGTATCACGTCTGTCCACGGGTATAAAACCTCTCTGTATATTCACATTGTTTGCTCAGCTCCCATTCTGTGTGTTCTATTTCAAGTGAAGCTTCATAGTATGAAATAAAACTCGTATTACGCAATGGCTTTTATAGTAGATTAAAAACACATTAGGGAAGGCATAATACGATTCGGTTAAAGACCAACCTGCATTATTTTGGCCTGAATTATTGATGCTTGTTAAATAATGCAAAAGCCTTGATTTGTCAGAACACCCACAGAACACTGGCTGGGAACATCGGCGATTAGTCAGGATTCTCACACAGTAGCAAAGTATCTTTTTTTTATTTTTTTTATTTTTTTTATTTTTTAACGCTCTCATTTGCATGCTGTGGCATTTGGTATTCTCAGAGTAGCTATAGCAATTATTACACAATATATTTTTCAGCCCAAATGTCAGTGGTCAGTCCATCAGTGTGTGCTGCTGTGTTTATGGTAGGAACGTTATGCAGGAAAATAGTAGATTGTGATTCGATCGCAATCGCGATATAACTTTGAAGATATGTCAAGGTTAAAGGCAGTCGGTTATTCCGTTCATTTTTGGATCACACACAAAAAAGAAAAGGCTCTAAAATGTATCGTTGTGACCAGAGTGATTCCCTCAAATGTACGTCTCTTGTACTTTTATTACGTATCCTTCACCTGGCAAAAACTCATTTAAAGTACAACTGTGGACATAAAATGATTATGTAGTTTAAAATGAGATTGAGTTTAAAAGATACATTACATTCACTTTTACAGGTGAAGGGTGCGAAATGTACAAAAGATGTCCCCTTGAGGGTCACACTTTAGCGATAAGCAGAGGAACAGTTTCTGCCTTTTTTTTTTTTTTGAGTCTGTGCCAATTTTACTAAACACCTAGAGCTGGAACTAGCCTACCTGCAGAAAATGCTAAAAAATGTCTGGTTTGTTACAGGGGTCTTGAGGACATTGAAAGCTTCCAGATATCAGTATTCTAAAGGGTAATATGTAAGGAATAAACCATGACATGGCATGCTGTTAGAGTAAAATAATCATCAACATGGTGGTGTGATGTGGACTGATGTGCAGCACGCCAATAACAGAACATCCCAAAAGGTTTTATTCTTTTTAAAAAAAGATGGCAATAGACAAAATTTCTTATTCCTTGTACAAATATCCAGGAAGAAAATGTAGAATGTGATTTAAATTAAAAAAAAAAAGAAAAAAAAAGTGCGTAGTATATAGTATGCCACTTGGGACGCAGCTATAGTGCTATGGAAAATGGATTCTTTTTTCATAAATAATAGACATGTCCTTGCAGAAAACTTCAGCGAATCAATGATTATTAGTTTTTCTTTGTTATTAACCATGCGCCAATGAGCGAGTCGTTACTGCAGAAAGGCGGTCTGAATTACATCTGACTCGAAACACCTTCTGACCCATCTGATTGGTGAATTCAGCAGCACTGTGATGTACTGCGATAATGATTTACAAATGATGTGCCATCCCAGTTCAAGTATCCTAAACAAAACAGATCAGTTTGAGCTGCGATTGTTATTCCTGCCTGCTCATGCACAAGGCCCAGGTCTAAACCCTATCCATTCACGTGGCAATAAGCTGTGACATGCCAAAATCTTGCTGTGCAGTGATGGAGAGGGCGGAGGCTCCTGGCTTTGTGGCAACATCAGCACTGAACATTAGCTTGTTGGCACGGAGTTAGACCGCAGAGCCTCCTTGGGCTAGGCATTCTTGTGCTTTGTGTTTTAGCCGGTTGGCACTGATTAAAAATAGGTTTGCTTTGAATCCTCTCCAGGGCAAAAGCCTGGCACACATTATGCATCTGATCACATTCAGCCCCTTTGTGTATTTTTCTCTTTTTTTATTTTTTAGTCAATTTGATATATTATTTTGTTGAAAACTTGAGTCTTAAAAAAACATTATTATTATTATTATTAGTTTATTATATTTTATTTTTGTTTGATTCAGACTGTGCACAAGACTGGAATGTAGAAAGCAAGTCTCATGAAATAAGTTTACGATGTGCTAATATAATCTACCGTCTTACTTTCTTTATGCTTTTTCTGCGACCTCTCTCTCTCTCTCTCTCTCTCTTGTTCTCGCTCTCTGAAACCAGGTGTTGCAGACCTGCATAGAATGGGGGCATCCAGCTGCTAATATTTCTCAGCTAGTGTGTGGGAGCCCCTGTGGTCCCATTTAAACCAATTTCAAGGGACATCTTGTGCTTCCTGCTTCCAATCAACTTGCGCGCGTGCACACACACACACGCTGCCCACTGCCCAATGAGACACAAGGGCTTTTTGTGTGTAGGCTTCATTTGCAGATTTTGAAACTTTGCAGAACTATGCCATGCAATATCAGGCCTCTTCCTTTCTATTTAATTCCCCACTGCCACCATGTCTTACTATTCATACACGGGGAAAAGCGTATTAAAAAAAGCATATAATATATTTACACATGTATGCACTTGCATACTGTTCACCTGGGAAAATGAAACTCAATATAACTTTGCTCTCTCAGTGTCTATCTGTCTCTTTCTCTCTGATGCGTGCTTATATAGAGATATATACACACACACACACACACACACACGTTCTTAACAGCTTTCCCTCCTGTGTGTCACACCCTCAGGAGAGCGTCAGGAATGGCTGGCGGTGCTGCAGGCTGCTCTGAAGTCTGGCTCATCCGTTTCCCACATGCCCTGTAAGCTCAGATCCAGCAAGAGCGGCTACGTGGAGCTGCGCGGCCACAAAGGCAAAGTCTACCTCAGCCTCACGGGAACCAAAATCCGACTCTGCAAAACAGACCAGGTAGCTTTTTAGTTCAGTCGAGCATTTGCTATCACATTCCTGCATTCAAGACAAAACCTGTTTTATTCTCCTGCTTTTTTATGTGTGTAAATGTACTCGTGCATCCACTGCGTATAAGGCAAACCAGCCTAAAGGACAAACATTGTATGCTGTATCTTGTACAAACACACACACACATTTTTGTTTTGCTATTCTTATGAGGACCTTCCAAGTGGAAACTTTCTATCTCTCTTTCGCTCCCTTTTTTAAAAATAAATACATTTTTTTTTTAAATAAAGCAGTTATAAAGCTAATCGGCACTAGCCAAATGTCCCCAAAAGGATGAAACTATCAGGCATTCTAATCCTCTTTTTATTTTAAACGCTGCAGTGGGTCCCCACTAAGTTATAAAAATGAGGCCACATACAAACACCGAATCTGCAGGCACAAACAAATGATTTCTTTTTCCAAATAAACAAAGACTAGGAGGATGATTCTATATAACCAACACACTCTCGCTCTCATTCTCACATCCACACGTGCGCCGTGTATTATCTTTTCCTTTCATTACTTTCCACATTAGCGTGAAGAGAGGTCCTTTGTCTTAATTATGCAAGGAAATTTCTCTCCGTCAGCTAATTGATAGGGAGAAGGCGAGGGCGAGCAATAAGAAGTAGAATAAATGGAAATTGATTGCATTGTTTTTGTTTTAAATCTCCTCCACAGCCAGCAGAACGTCGCGGGGTGGGAGAAATAGAGGGAGAGTGGGACACGAGTGGAGGGAGACAATGATGGAGGGAATGTTGAGGAAGGTGAAGACAGCGAGGGGGAATTGAAGGATGGAGAGAAGGTGAAAGAGCACGACGATGGAGAACAAGGGAGGGAGCCAGAGAAAGAGTGAAGTGGGCGACTGTGTTCATGTTCAGCGGAGTGGAGTATTTAATTTAACAAGATGAACGAGCTCGCCGCTAGGTCTCTCTATTCCCTCCCTTTCTCCTTGGAGGCGAAGTTTCAGTTAGCTCTGCTGCCCTGATCAGATGTCACCCTGTGCCTCCCCACAGGAACCAGAGTCGCGGGATACAAACAAAAGCAGCCGCCGCTTGGCCCCCGTTTAGTGCCGCATCGATCCTCTGCTCAGCTACCTGCGCAAAGCCCCGAGAGCTGGCAGAACTCAAACAAACAAGAGTGTATGCAGGGTTAGATTTCAGCACAGCAGACCATTAATCTCAAAGTTTTGCCAGGTCTGGGGAGACCTCTTAAATCATCACGATCATTTGCTCAGTGTACCTGTGGAAAGACGTGTTGAAAAGCAGGATCCTTTATACATTAGGTTAAAAACAGCTGATAATGAAGCTGTGGTGTAATGTAGGGCTGATGGAGCAGATTACGTTCTTCAGATATTAGTGCACTTTAAATATTTGAAAGCAAATCATTTTTGGAATATTTAGGACTCGCAGTGATTATAAAAAGTCTGTAATAGTTTGGATGTAATGTGTAGTATGCTGTGCCGTTATGTTATACGCTATGCAGCGAGCACATGGAGAGAATTGAATCAGAGTGATTTGAAATTAAGCCGCAATAGTGTGACCAGATGAGGATGATGGTCATCGTGATCGTTTAACATTCATGTCAGTAATGTCAGAATGTTTGGTAATTATCTTTCGTATAGTCATCTGTCAATAGTAAGTTTTAAGCTGTGTTTTCTTCTGATTATTGTGATCTGTTTAATAGATTACTAGTTTAATTTTATTTGTATAGAGCTTTGTAAAATGGACATTGTCATATAGCAGCTTTACAGAAACACTATATTGCCAAAAGTTTTGGGACACCCCTCCAAATCATTGGAGGCTTGGCCCCTTAGTTCCAGTAAAAGGAACTCTTAATGCTTGAGCATACCAAGACATTTTGGACAATTTCATGCTCCCAACTTTGTGGGAACAGTTTGGGGATGGACCCTTCTTGTTCCAACGTTACTGTGCACAAGTGCACAAAGCAAGCTCCATAAAGACATGGATGAGCGAGTTTGGTGTGGAGGAACTTCAGTCCTGACCTCAACCTGATAGAACATCTTTGGGATGAATTAGAGTGGAGACTGTGAGCCAGGCCTTCTTGTCAGTCATCAGTGCCTGACCTCACAAATGCACTTCTAGAGGAATGGTCAAAAATTCCCATAAACACACCCCTCAACCTTGTGGAAAGCCTTCCCAGAAGAGTTGAAGCTGTTATAGCTGCAAAGGGCGGGTCAACTCCATATTAATTTCATGTGCATTTAAAGGCAGACGTCCCAAATCTTTTGGCAATATAGTGTATGTAAGTTCAGGATATAAATTTTGCATTTAGAAATGTTAGAAAATCAGTTTATCCCTAATGAGCAATCCAGAGACGATGGTGGCACGTAAAAACAAGGTAGAAACCTCAAGAGGAACTACACTAAAAATGGAACCCATCTTCATCTGGGTGAAACCAGTGCAATTATAATAATATCCATTCTTACTGTATACTATATGGTCTATAAGTCCGATTGTGTAACTAGATAATTCACTCTAGCTTCTTCGTGAAGTCAGTTTTGTTGACATCAGCTGTTCAGTGATGGAGACTTGAGTGCGAAATTGTTCATAGCAATTACGGCTCTGACGCCATCTTCATGGTTTCTAAGTGGTACCATCCGTAGTAATTGCATACATCTTTAGTCCTTCTTTGTGGCGTCATCCTCAGCAGCAGTGAACGGCCTTCAAGTGACAAGATTCCAACCAGAAGTAGGGCATCAGGATGGATCAGGCAGCTCCAGAGAGCAGAAGGGGTCAGGATCAATGGTGTGCATAGTAGGAGTTTGTTTCACATGATCAGATACACAGCTCATCAACTGTGGTGAATATTGAGCTCTACACTTCATTGAGCTGCAGTCTGCATTCCCAAAGAAGTGAAGTGTGCTTAAACACACACTGTGCCTAAAATGTGTCTAACCTTAAGTTAAGTTTATCTTCTATTATGTGAGGAATATCACCAGGGCAAGCGAAGGCTACCATATGCTTCCTCTGAGATGCATGCTGCTGCTTATGTTACATCTTGTGCAATACACAAAGGGGACAGGGCAATCGGCCTTCTTTCTCATACAGAAGCTTACAGATGACTGGCTAGTGTCTTATAGATCAACAGTGTGAGAATATCACAAAGACTTTTAGTGTAATTTGGTGGCTGAATCTGTAATGGATGCATATATTGTTGATAAACTTGCTTATGTTTCATGTTTTGAGGTCTGCTGTTTACACACGAGGTGACAAACTATTTAGCACTTCCCATGCTTTAGAGCTGATTTGAACCTTTCATAGTTATAGATTAAAATGACCAGGGGGAACGTTTGATTGATGCAACCTACAGCATAATGTTGTGAATATGATTCTGTTCAAGGACTTCAACATTGGCTTGGCTATCACCGTGGTGGATCTGACGGCGGCCTGTGTCAAACACATGGACCGCAAAGGGTTCGAGATCAACACCCCTTTCAAATCCTTCTGGTGAGTATATCTGTGTGGGTGGGTGGGTGTGCATGCATGCCTGTGGCTTACCTGTAAAGTTTGGGTTCTTAAGTGTTCAAAACATCTAACTTTTTTTTTATTGAGATAAAATAGGTAGGTAAATCCCTCAATAAATTAATAAAAGCCGTCTTTCTAAATGACCTTTAAATCCTTATAAGCTTCTTAGCAAGCTTCTTTAATATCAATGCCTTTTAGGTGTATATCCACAGAAAAGCTTAATAATCACATATTTTTCTCAAGGGAAAGGCTTGGAGATTTGATGCAGGATAAAGGTTTACCCAAATGGACAAGGATTTTACTCTCATATTCTTGGGATATATTTATATATGTTAATTTCGAGGCAGAGGACGTCAATATTTCCACAAGACCCATCATTTTCCTGCTATTTTAGGATAAGAGAACTTGTAGGCAATAGAGCTAGCTAGATAACACAGTGTAAATGTGAGTCAAATGTACCATAACGCTTTATAGTCGTGATGCATTCGGTGTCTCGCTGCATTGATTTGAGTGTCGAGGAATTTTCCCGGGAGTGTGTGAGGTGAGAACAGAAGCATTTCTTCGCTTCACTCTATCAAAGTAGTATTGTGTCAGAATCCTTCCCTCTCGATTTTAATAATCTAGCAGCTCAACTTATGGAAAGTGTGATTAAAGAGCAGAATAAAATGAACCCGTGCCAAACGATAGGCTTTGAAAGCGTCTTTGTCTGTACTTTAGACTAACCAGAGTATGTGATAGCTGAACTCGATGGTGTGAGATTTATTAGTGCCAGATGAAACACTTCTGATCCTTTTTCGACTTTGTTTTGGTAACACGTCTTATAGTCACTCCCCCGCTGTGTATCTCTCTCACTCTCTCTCCCGCACTCTTTTTTTTTTTTTTTTTTTTTCTGCCTCAAACAGTTCCTCGCTCATTACTGTTCTGTTTCTTTGATACGGCAATTGGAGCCACTTTCACTTGTTATTGATCTGTTTTCTCTTTCCTTCCTTTACCCTTAACATTCCTTTTTCAAGCAGCAGCTTTACTGAAGTAGTCCCACAGTAATGTTGATACACTTTGACCCCTCAGGAGCAGGCGTCTCCTGCATCATGTCTACTGCTGATCTAATACGCCATAATCCATAAGCTCTGGATCATGTTTTATGATCATTTGGGTGCAATCAAGCTAAAATACCTTTCTTTTCTGGTTGCATCTGACTGAGCTGTAACAGGTCATATTTTTTTGGACATTTATTGATCTGCTTGTATGTGCTCGCTAACTATCAAGAGATGTGTGTGTAGTTCAGTGTCAGCATTGTCAACATAATTGGAGTTTATTGCTAAAATGAAGCATCAGAAATAAATTCTTGTCTTGGATCACCTGGATTCATTAAATCTAATAACATAAAGGTTCTGGGAATTAAAAATTGATTCTGATTCCTGACTGCTGAGTTGATATGTTTGTAGTGCTTATTTGATCACTGCGAAACACGACCAAAGCACTTTTGAAAGATCGCATCTGTTCACAATGGAGAACATGTACATACACACCCTGCCATAGACGCTTACAGAAACATGGAGAAGAAAAATTACTAGCTTTCAGCATTCTCTCTCTCTCTCTTTCTCGCTCTCTCTAGCTGTCTTTGTAATGCATTTTCATTCTGTCTTTCTCTCTCATCCTCTCTTTCTGTCTTTTTCTTGTGTTTTTTTTTTGCTGCCTCTTCTCTCTAACAGCTTCCATTAAAACCCCTGAGCTTTCAAGTATCTTCACCTGCTTTATACAATACACATTAACAACGAGGAGTTTTTAAAAGCAATCAATCGCTTCAGTTTCACAGCCGAGTCTGATCGGGAGAGGAAAGAGTGGATCGAGGCCGTGCAGGAATCAATTGTGGAAACTCTGTCCAATTACGAGGTGGCCGAGAAGATTTGGTTCAACCAGTCGAACAGGAGCTGCGCCGACTGCCACGATGCCAATCCTGAGTGGGCCTCCATTAACCTCGTAGTGGTCATCTGTAAAATGTGTGCAGGTACGCACATGCACATGCACACAAACAAGCACACACACTGCAAGCAATGTACACATGCATATCCAGTGAACAACTGACCTCTTGACATGTATCTGTATGGAGATGCAGGTCAAGACCTTGTTTCCGTTAAAAACATCAGAAGGGGGAAAATGTGATGTATGTGGCTTATGGCTGATGGTGCTAGAGAGGTTGGTTTGAGTGTTTTGTAAACTGCTAATCTCGTAGGATTTCCACACACAGCAGTCTATAGAGCAGCAGTTCATAACCTTTGTGTGAGTGTGACCCACTTTTAAGAATGACATTGTTTCACAACCCCCACCCAGAATGTTAGATTGATACAGATTAATATAATATAAAACAGTGTCAGTGTTTCGGGCTACTTACCCCTTACGCTTCATATATACAGTAACCAGCAGTCCAGCTACGATGACTATTAAACCACAAACCACACTGATTAACTGCTGATCCAAACATGAGCTTATTTATATTTTGTCACCAGTAGGTAGTGCCATTAGGTGAGTATTTCATACAAAGATTTCCCGCTACCGCTTTGCAATTCTTAGGGGTGTAGCGGCTCTTCAATTTACACAGAATGGTCAGAAAAACAAAAAACATTAACTGAGCTGAAGTTTTGTGTGTGGAAATGTCTTGATGACTGAGGTCAGAGGAGAATGGCTCGATTGGTTAAAGATAGGACATTACAGGTGACACTCATCTAATCTTCAAACATCCAGGCTAAATACACATCAAACATGGTGAACCAAGCCTGGAAAAATCTGTCACTCAAGCTTGGGGCTGTACCTCTACATCAAGAAAGAAAGAAAGAAAGAAAGAAAGAAAGAAAGAAAGAAAGAGAAAGAAAGGGATGGATGGGCAGATGGATGGGCGGATGGATGGATGGGCGGATGGGCAGATGGGCGGATGGGCGGATGGGCAGATGGACGGATGGGCAGATGGAAGGATGGATGGACGGATGGGCGGATGGATGGACGATGGATGGGCAGATGGATGGGCGGATGGATGGATGGGCGGATGGATGGACGGATGGGCGGATGGATGGATGGATGGGCGGATGGATGGATGGATGGGCAGATGGATGGATGGATGGGCGGATGGATGGATGGATGGACGGATGGGCGGACGGATGGGCGGACGGATGGGCGGACGGATGGACGGACGGATGGGCGGACGGACGGATGGACGGACGGATGGGCGGATGGATGGATGGATGGGCGGATGGATGGATGGATGGGCAGATGGATGGATGGATGGGCAGATGGATGGGCAGATGGATGGATGGATGGATGGGCAGATGGATGGATGGATGGGCAGATGGATGGATGGATGGGCAGATGGATGGGCGGATGGGCAGATGGATGGGCGGATGGATGGATGGGCAGATGGATGGATGGATGGGCAGATGGATGGATGGATGGATGGGCAGATGGATGGATGGATGGATGAGCAGATGGATGGATGGATGGGCAGATGGACGGATGGGCAGATGGAAGGATGGATGGACGGATGGGCGGATGGATGGATGGATGGGCGGATGGATGGATGGATGGGCGGATGGATGGATGGATGGGCGGATGGATGGATGGATGGGCGGATGGATGGGCAGATGGATGGATGGATGGGCCGGATGGATGGATGGGCGGATGGATGGATGGGTGGATGGATGGATGGGCGGATGGATGGGCGGATGGATGGGCAGATGGATGGGCGGATGGATGGATGGGCGGATGGATGGATGGGCAGATGGATGGATGGATGGGCAGATGGATGGATGGATGGGCAGATGGATGGATGGATGGGCGGATGGATGGGCGGATGGATGGATGGGCGGATGGATGGATGGGCGGATGGATGGATGGGCAGATGGATGGATGGATGGGCGGATGGATGGATGGGCAGATGGATGGATGGATGGGCAGATGGATGGATGGATGGGCAGATGGATGGATGGATGGGCGGATGGATGGGCGGATGGGCGGATGGATGGGCGGATGGATGGATGGATGGGCGGATGGATGGATGGATGGATGGGCAGATGGATGGATGGGCAGATGGATGGATGGGCAGATGGATGGATGGATGGGCAGATGGATGGGCAGATGGATGGGCAGATGGATGGATGGATGGGCAGATGGATGGGCAGATGGGCAGATGGATGGGCAGATGGATGGATGGATGGGCGGATGGATGGATGGATGGGCAGATGGATGGATGGGCAGATGGATGGATGGGCAGATGGATGGATGGGCAGATGGATGGATGGATGGGCAGATGGATGGATGGATGGGCAGATGGATGGATGGATGGGCAGATGGATGGATGGATGGGCGGATGGATGGATGGGCGGATGGATGGATGGGCAGATGGATGGATGGGCGGATGGATGGATGGGCAGATGGATGGATGGATGGGCAGATGGATGGATGGATGGGCGGATGGATGGATGGATGGGCGGATGGATGGATGGATGGGCGGATGGATGGATGGATGGATGGGCAGATGGATGGATGGATGGATGGGCAGATGGATGGATGGGCAGATGGATGGATGGGCAGATGGATGGATGGATGGGCAGATGGATGGGCAGATGGGCAGATGGATGGATGGATGGGCAGATGGATGGGCAGATGGGCAGATGGATGGGCAGATGGGCAGATGGATGGGCAGATGGACAGATGGATGGATGGATGGATGGGCAGATGGATGGATGGATGGGCGGATGGATGGATGGGCGGATGGATGGATGGGCGGATGGATGGATGGGCGGATGGATGGATGGATGGGCAGATGGATGGATGGATGGGCAGATGGATGGATGGATGGGCAGATGGATGGATGGATGGGCAGATGGATGGATGGGCAGATGGATGGATGGATGGGCGGATGGATGGATGGATGGGCGGATGGATGGATGGATGGGCGGATGGATGGGCGGATGGGCGGATGGATGGGCGGATGGATGGATGGATGGGCGGATGGATGGATGGGCGGATGGATGGATGGGCGGATGGATGGGCGGATGGATGGGCAGATGGATGGATGGATGGATGGGCAGATGGATGGATGGATGGATGGATGGGCGGATGGATGGATGGGCGGATGGATGGATGGATGGGCAGATGGATGGATGGATGGATGGGCAGATGGATGGATGGGCAGATGGATGGATGGATGGATGGGCGGATGGATGGGCAGATGGATGGATGGATGGATGGATGGATGGATGGGCGGATGGATGGATGGATGGGCAGATGGATGGATGGGCAGATGGATGGATGGATGGGTAGATGGATGGATGAGTGGATGGATGGGTAGATGGGTGGGTGAGTAGATGGATGGATGGATGCATAAGAAAGAAGGAAAGAACTTGAACATAAAAAACAAATGCATGAAAAAGCTCCAGGGAGATGTCTGCTAAAATGTGCACTGTGTAAGCTCAACAGGAAAAGGAAGTAATACATCTGCCTCAAGGTTTGATGTTAATGTGTTCTGAGGTGCTTTTCTGCTTACCATGGTTGTAAAGACTTCCTGTCAGTCGGTCCATGCATCCAAGGAATTAAAATTAGTGGTAAAATGAGTCTAGTTTATCTTAGGGAACTTTTCTGGGTGATTTTTCCTCATCCTGTTAGTGATGTTGTATATGGTGTTGGGGTTGATGAGAAACTGAAACTTGAAGTTCAGGAGTTTACTTAAGGTAATATTCTGTGTATTACGTAAGTACTGTATGGGAAGCCTACAAATTGGAAAAAAAAAACCATCCAGTGCCACAAAGTTTTGTTTGTCCTGCTCAATGTCTAGCCATATTGAATGAATAGGGATGTGCTTCATATACGTTCCCTGTACTGTAGACACACGTAGCCATAAATTAAAGCTTCCATTCCGCACTTTAACCTTATTTTATTCAGTGTTTCATTTCAACGTGCTGCAGTCGAGAGCCAAAACAAAAACATCAGTCAATGTCCAATTAGTTGCAGACTGCATTGCATAATGCTAAGCCATGGTGGAGTTACCATGGTTACAGAGGTTTATTTTATCAAATATGATTCACTCAATTTCCTTTTCTGATAGAGTTGGCACTCTTTACACAGGCTGGAGCATATAGCTGTCTAGAGTATATTAATGATAAATTTGAATACATTTCTTAACTGTCCATGTTAAAAAAAAATAAATAAATAAAATCGAGCCTGTCCTTTTTACTGAAGGTTGCGAAGCAAAGCCAGGAAATGCGAGGACAATAAGCCCTGTGTGAGCAAACAATTGGCACTTAAAACATTTAACAGACACAGCACCCTGGGCTGAATCGCTGCGGTAGAGATTGTTTAATTACTTTTAACTTTGTCAGTGACAATAAGACGGAGAAGGAGCTGGGGAAAGAAAACGAGAGAGGAAATCTTATGTGTGGCTAATGATTAGACGAACGCAATGTGTTTTCAACAGGGAGAAGTAAAAATTAGGCCTGGAGAAAACAAGAAGAACGAGCAGCGCTTTGTATATTCAAGTTGTAATGAGCGGAGCTAGGAGTGGATGATTGCTGCAGCTCGGTTACTTTTCCGTAGGAGAAAATGGCATCATGCTTTGAGAGAGGAACCCACTAAAGGATAGTAATTTAGAATCACGTTTACAAATCATATGATGTGCCCCTTATACTCTTGCCATTTCTCTTTTTTTTTTTCCTTTTTTTCTCCACTCTTCCTCCCCCGTCTCAGCCTTTTCGACAGTTATTGAGGTGCTCTTTCCTCCCCTGGTGCAACTGCAATAAGCTCTCTACATCAAACGTTGAGATAATGGACATTCCCCCAGTACAAACTCCTGTTTCCATAGGAACACTTTCTTCCACTGTTTTATTTTTTTTTTCCCCCTCAGTTTTAAGACTGTTAATAATTTTTTTTTCCTTGCTTACTCTTGTAGGAAGCTAACCTGTGCTGAACTTGTGTTTTTCATATAAATCGCGATTTCATAATTAAAATGCTAATTATTTTTCATAAACATCACTGACGCAATCTCAGAAGTATACTGTTGTCGTCCGTATTTGCACACCGTTTTTCTGTATCGATTATGTATATTTAAACATAAAAAGCACCCTGGATTTGTTTGGAAAATATCGACATTGAAACCACATTTTAAAATGCACCCACTTCTCAGTCACATTAGGGTCGTTTTTTTTTTGTTTTTTTTCCCGACATCTTCGATGGCGTGTGAGGTCTCCATATTATCACTAATTACACAAGAGGGCTGCTTAATCCATATTCATATAATGTGTTTCTCTCGATGTTTAATTCATCTGTTTTCCTCATAAACAACGACAATGACGCCTCAAGTTCAGCTAAACAAACACAGGCCAACAAACACAATTAATTACTCATGATTCATTTGCAATTAATGCCTTTTTATGCCTTTCATTTGCAATTAGAGCTGTGACTAGTGAGAAATAAGGTCTTGAAATGGATAGGATTAGTGTGATAATGAGTTCCAGCTGAAGCTGAGTGCACAGGCTAGGGTGCTGTGCAATACTGAGCTTTCGCAGTTTTGTCGTGAAAGACAAAAATATTGACATTTTATTTTATCTATACAACAAAAAAAAAAACACATTTTGTGAACTTGCCATAATCAAGATCAAAATATTTTTAATTGTTTTTTATTGTGCAGGTTTTTTAAAAAATAGTTTTTTAAAGATGTTCCATCCCATAAAAGCAAACATACAGAGAGAAGCTTGAAAAGTACAAGAGACATATTGTTCTTTTAATTTTTGGCATGACGTGCCACACTGAAAAGCATCGCCTTAGCTCTTCAGTCAAAATGAAGCAGCATGTTATTGCTTTTTTTTTTTTTTTTTTTAAAGACCACAATCAATGGTAAGTGTAATTTCGTGTTGCATTGCATTTCCCGTTCATCAGTGTGTCGCAGCAAAGCCACACTGAAATGCAATCACTGTATGGTCACAGTTAAGCCATACCCGCGTGTGGTTGTGATCAGAGAATGTCCAAAGGATGTTCCTTCATTCCTGCTGCATTTATGTTGAACCTGTAATCAAGATGTCTTTCAGAAATACGACTAAAATATGAATTTTACTAGGAGACAAACAGTAGGAGTTTCCTTTTAAGATTATTTCAGCCAGAAATGTAGGCTACTAGTAACAGGAAGTATGGAAGTCATTATTAGGCAATTAGTCCTTTCCTGTAACACTGCGTTGACTAGCTTTTAAGCTCAGCAAACATTAGACATTTAATTAGGTTTGAGTGCAGTAACTGCTATGGCTATGAGTCAACTCCTAGATAAGTGACTTTGAGTTCTGTAGTAATCTTGCAGCTTCAGTATTTCGGTGTGTGTACTGCTCACAGGTCAGCATCGGTTCTTGGGCTCTGGTATCTCTCAGGTGAGGAGTCTGAAGTTGGACAGCAGCATTTGGACCAATGAGCTGGTGGAGGTAAGTGAAAGTAAAGGGTAGGCAACATTGCTAAAAATAGTTTCATGATGCATGTTAACTATTGCTAACAACACACCAGTGCCACAAAAAATCCTAGAGCCAGTGTTTATATAAGCTGTGCTGTTTGCTTTGGTGTTCTTAGAAAAGCATGCGGTGTAGTGATTTATTACAGTCAGTATTGTAATGTCTTCCTGGCCGGTCTGAATAGCAATCCTTCTGCCGTTAATCCTGATGAATTACTCATGTGTTCAATTCATTTGTTTACGTTCAAGCTCTTTTTGGAAGTTGGAAATGAGAACGCCAACAAATTCTGGGCTGCCAATCTTCCACCGGAGGAGGAGCTTCACAAGGGGGCGTCGCCAGAACATCGTGCAATCTTTCACTGCAGGAAGTACAAAGAGAGGAAGTACAGGAAAGTTCTGGAAGGGCTGAAGAGTCAGGAGGAACTCAACAAGGTGTGTGTGTGTGTGGTTTCCATTTGTACTCTGTGTGCTACATGTGTGTGTGTTTTTTTTTGTGGCCTTTGACATCATGTTGTTATTTCTGTACCTTGTTAAAAGGCCCATTAGTGCTGTCATTTTGTGTGTGTGTGCGTGCGCGTATGTGTGAGTGAGTACGTGCTGCTGCTTTCTCAGCTTACCTGGTAGCCCAGGTGTTAAATTGGGGTTGCCATGGGAACTGGTTTCCACAGATTTGTGGAGTACACTACCCAAAATCCAGCTCCAAACAATCGAGCTGAGCAAACACAGTTCTGCACTCTCACAATATCATGCTATAGTTTGCCATCGCACCTCAAAAAAAATAATGAAAAAAAAAAAAACGAAATGAATTTTCTCACGAATAAAACCGAACTAAGATAGTTTTGTTGTTTCTCTTTGCTTTTGGAGTGTGTGCAGTATTTGACAGTCTGCATTTTGGCAGAGTTTGTTGTTGTGTTTGTTCAGGATAACTACTGTGTAAGCCTCGGCAAAGCTATTTTCTTCATTGCCAGCATCGACTCGGATCAACAATGCTTCTGATTCTCAGACTGATGAGCAGAAGAAAAGTAGATTAGATACGTGTGTGTGTGTGTGTGTGTGTGTGTGTGTGTGTGCGTGTGTGCATGCACGTGGGGCATGTGCAATCATTGTGTAAGATGAAAGCGGTACAGAAGTGTCTAGGGTGCTTGAGTGTATGAAAGAGAGCGGGAGTGTGTGTAAATGAAACAGATAAGATTACAAAGTAATCTAGGTGCATGCAGTGTTTGGGATGAGATTGTCTATGTACTGTGTTCAAAAATGTGTGTGAGGGTAAAGTTGTTGAAAGGTGAGATTTAGTTCTTCAGGTTTTCAGTATGTAAAGTGGCTGTACGTACTTGTACATTCAAGGATATTTGGATGAATAATTTTTATTTTAAAACAATAGTTTTCCTGTGTTAAAAAAAATGCATGGAATCAAGCACCAGCATCCTAAATAACATACTGTGACTGAAGTTGCGTATTACTGCACTTCCATCTGTTTCTTATGAACTTTTATACACAGTTCTGCTCCGCATAGATGCGTATATGTATATTTATACACATAATTGTGTATGTGGTTCATGATCGTCTCTTGGAGTTGTTTATTTTGTTATTGTGTGTGTTGAAATTGGCTTGCTTTTAATCCTAATCCATACAGTTATATAAATTTGTGTGTGTGTGTTTGGGCGGGTGTTGCTGGCTGTCTGGAAGTCCTTGTTCTCTGTCGGATTAGGCCTGTTTGGGGTGGATCGATAGGGTATGCGAGCTGCAGCTTTTCACATGAAAGGCAGCGTTAGGTAGCATTACACTGGCTCTCTCTCTCTGCCTGTGTCTGAAGCCATCTGCACTATTCTGTTTATCGACCATCTCTTTTCCCATCACATTTTAATTGGCCTGCCTGCATTCCTTCTGCTGAAGCCTTGTTTCCTTTCAAATGCCGTCCTCAACTATTATTTAGGTGTCTATGGCAAGAAATTGAAGCTCTTGCAGGTTTCACACAAGAATTCAGATTCCTCACTGGATCATCAAGTGTCAGGAAGAATAGATACGTTTTAGCTCTTGCAAGCAAACAAATGTGTTATGAAGCAGAACGATGAACCATAGCTGGGCTGAAAAAATGTAAAAAACAATTGGCCTAAACGTAATTAAAAGTGCATTTTTTTAAAATGATTTTTAGGTTCATTTGAGGGTGCAGATCGTTCAAAGTGAGAACATTTCTCTCACTTCAGCAGTCAGAGCTGGACAAATGACAGGCAAGTGTTAGTGCGTCATCTGCTCTGCAAATGTAGACCATGCTGCAGTGCGTTACTGTGGAAGAGGGTGGGCATGTGTAGGGTTAAGAGGTGTTGCAAATTGCATATTCATAGAATTAGGTTTTTTTGTTAATGAGAGTAACAAGGTAGGAGCCTCTGAACCTCTTTGTACCATTTAGATTGCATTTATATGTGAAACTGCTCTATCAAGCATTTTATTATTCAATTTAGAAAGAATGATGGTCTCTTAATCCACTAATTTTGGCTTACTTTAATTACCTAACAACAGCTCCTGGATTTGTGAATTTCTCAGCGAGCTCATAAATTGATCTAGCCATGGGGGTTGGAGCTGTTAAAGTGCACTGACCTAACTCTTGCTACACATGGGTTTTTTTTTTCCATGTGTAAAGACACAGTTGTACAGAATGTCTGCTGTAGCATTACAGTTTCCCCATCACTTGAACTAAAAGGCTCAAACCTGTTCCAACCAACCACTGTGCATGTTGCTACCTCTTAATTTAATTACTATACAGTACATCCTAAATGGTATCCGAGACACTTTACCACTTTTTCAGCCAGTATTGCCCAAAACTGCATGCATGGGCTATGTTACTGTTTGCTTTGCCGCATTTAGACACATTTTAAAGGAAAAGGTGTAAATGAAATGGCCAAAAAATAGTTCAAGGGAATGGTGAATTATGTAGTACAAATTATATAAGGAATAAAAATGAAGATATGCTGAAATGCGGCTCAGAGATTAACAGTGAGACTAAGTATAATTAAGCAACAACATTCCCCTACTTTGCATGACCTATCAGTGTGACCCAGTACTTATACACTCATACTTGTGTAGCACATGTATATGCATAGTATAAGCAGGTGAATTGGGATGCAGCATTGGTTTCGAAGGTTGGAGTGGAAGAACTTAAGTGGTTTGCACAGAACCCAGTTTCAAAATCTAGTGGAAAGCTTTACCTGGAGAGTGGAGGTTATTATAACAGGAAAATCGGGACTACATTTGGAATTGGATGATTATGAATATAATAGTCAGGTGTCCACAAACATTTGGTCATGTACTGTATGTAGAACTGTGAAAAATGACAAGAAATATCATCATAAAGCATCTCTGTAAGGAATTGAGCTGCCAAAACAGATGTAAATGCCAACTCCAATTTTTGATGGAAATGCCAACTCCCAAATCTCCCCAATGCCCTTGCATATGATGTATATCATCATCATCATCATCATCCTCATCAGACAGTTCAGTGGAAGGGGAGGGTGCAGAGTCATCCTGGACAAGACCACACCAATCAGGATAGAAATGTCTCTTCATAGGATGAAGTGGATCAGTGAGAATTACCCGTGTATTCATTTGCAGTGACTCATCCCTCAAGTGGACTCAAAGTGGACAAGTGGACCCAAACCATAACAACAAAATGCCCCCTAGAAATCATCCCCACGCTAACAGTTTAGCCTTTAATATTTTATCTGTCTGTGTATTATGAGTATACATGATTAGGTGTTTGTGTTTTCTTCTAGGCTTTGTGTTCTGCAGTCCTCCAGCCTGATGTGTTGTTTACCATGGCGTTGGTGTTCAGTGGGGCAGATGTGATGTGTGCTACAGGGGATCCTGACTACTCCACTCCTTACCTACTGGCTCAGAAAGGGGGTCAGAGGCTACAGATGGAGTTTCTTTACCACAACCAACTCTCAGGTGTGTGTGTATGTATTTGTGTAAGTGTGTGTGTTTGTGTGCATGAAGAGGAGGTGTGTTTTACTAAAGTGGTCATCCTCCCCATTCAGAGAAATAATCTATGTAAATAGAATTGTGCTCTCTATTCAGTCATTGTGTAACAGTAGTGCAGGGAGATAGCGGTTGAATTAAATTCTAGGTCATAAGTCAAAAGCAATTGAGTAATGCATGCCGCACGTAAGCATCATTTGCTTCATTTCCTCTCTATCCACTATTTCGCAAACTTTGTCATTAGGTCAGAATATTTACATACTATCAGAGCTTAATATATTCTTGACCTTTTAAACACCAGCCGGGCAAATGTCTAATTATTTTTACTTTTCCTAGTTTTTACCTGATTTTATTTTAATGTTTAACCCAATGTGTTTAGCATGGGTGCATATTAATGCATCGCAATGATTTTGAAGCGCTTGGGATATTTAAGGAATTTTCAGGTGTCGTGAAAGGAGATTAATTTATTTATCTTCAGTGATTGTTTATACTGGACAGTTTTGCAGTGGCTTTAGAAGAGTGTGAGGTGAGAATACAACCAGGAATTTCACTACATGCGCACACACACATGGACATACTTTTCAGCATGGCCAATGTATTTGTGAACTACATACTTTGTAATCTTGATTCTTTTATCATGGACAATGTGTTTGTGTGTTGGGAGGAAGTAGAGAAACGTGTGAATATGCAAAAGATCACACACACACACACACTTATTTCCTATTTCCTGTTTACTGAATAGAAGTAATAGTATCATGCATCAAGTATATTATTATTCATTATTAACTATTAATTTATGTTTATTGCTGTTAAAAGCACGGAGAAACAGCTAATGAAACTGCACATGGAGGTAACAATACTGTTAATAAAAAGCAAAAATATTTAAGCTAAGTAGTTACATGAAGTACCTGAGGCATAGTGTAATGCACTCCAATGCAGCTATGCTTCGTTAGGAATTCTGGTCTTTGCTAGAAAATAATGATTAATGATCAACAGGGAAATTTTGACCTCTCACTAGGGGTCAAGGCCAAGTTTTCCCAGGAACCCTATTCGATTCATTTTTCCCCCACTAACACTCATAATTGGTTTTTGAGGTCACCTAGTTGTTATAGTGACAGGCTTTTGTCATCGGCTGATGATGCCCTCCCGCACCAGCCAACACCCACACACCCTCTTTTCAACAGATCATTTCCGCTGAAAGCACCTCTAATTTGTGTGTGGTGTGTATATATGTGTGTGTGTGTAAGATTGTGTGTGTGTGTGTGTGTGTGTGCACACGTGGAAGTGATTAGATTGAGCTGTTCCTGTACAGCTCATTCGAGGCCTCTTCAGAAAGTGTGCCAGGTAGCCCAATTAGTCCATCCTCACAACACACAGGCCCAAATGTTTACCAGCGCTCTTTCAGTATTGTGCTAACATCCTTAACAGTGAAGCAGCACTGAGGCCACACAGGAAACGCCACGGTGTCCATATGGAGCTGGAGCCTCATTAACTGCATAGTGTAGCTGTGTGTGGACCTCGCTTGAGTAACAGCCTGATATTGTCCCTGACAGGTGGGGACATAGAAACACCGATATGTACACGACTCGGGCACAGACACCTCTGTTTTGCTCCTAGTCATTGTCAGTGCAGGCTTTGTAACATCACATCGTCCACAAACAGTTGTATCGATTTCCATAATAATCTTATTCATGAGCAGATCTGATCATTATTTAAATTCTAAATATGCATGCAGGGCTACCGAGACCCCCAAGTTCCACTTATCATCTTTCTACCTCATTATCGTTTCTAATACCCCCCGTTTTAACAAAAAGAGAGGGGCTGGTGGCTGGAGGGGAGAGATGGAAGGATGGCAGAGATACTTCAATTAAAAAGGCTTTTCAATTAAAGTTATTTGAACTTGAGCCATGAAAGGGGCTGGAGGTGCTTGATAAAATCTCGCAGGTATTGCCGGCCCTCCCGAAGAAAATTGAACCTGCGCATAGCAGCTAATTGAATCTGAAACCGATAAGGGCGAACCCTGAAAAGATGTTAAAAGTGAAGGATGAAACAGGATGGAGGAGAGGAAGAGGAGAGCAGAGTAAAGAGCAGTGGGGTGAATTCCAAAGTTCTCTATGCCAAAAAAAAAAGTTTTACTGGTGTCCTTCTTGAGCAACCTTGAAAAAGAGTGAATAAATATGGATATGTGAAATGTGTAAATAAAAAAAGAAGTTTTAAAATGGCTCTGGTTATCAAGAAACTTCTGAGGTGGAAAGGCTCTGTCACACTGACTTTGTAGTTCATAGTGATTGTGCTGTAACCTAAGCCAGTAGAGAATAATGAACTGGCTTAAAATTGACTCACTGAGGATTGGATTGTGCTTTACACCACACACACACAAACACAAGGATCTTTAAGCTCTCAACACTTTATTGGATTATTCCTAATCAGTCCTTTTCTTCTCTCTTCTTCTTTTTTTTTCCCTTAGAATTTGCAAAGCTGGAGATGGTAGGTGACAGCAGATCTTCAGTAAACTTTTCCTCTTTCATGGATGGGTTTCTTTACTGTTCGGTCAACATGCTGAGGAGCACGCTGGATAAAAAATGCAGAGACGGTAAGTCGATAAGAACATCTGTTGGCACTTGAACACACACACCTATTGGTCACATCCAACCATCTCTCTCCTTTTACCCCATCCAGTTTTTTCACACCAAAAACCCAGGACAATATTACCATATGTATACTGGTAATGTCAAGGTTTTGTGTGATTCACACATGCAGGTTGTACTGGGGACATATCAGCTGTGTCTTCCTCATATTACACCAACTCCTCTTATCACTGTTCTGTACTCGCGTATTAAATCCTCCGAAAGTGTTAACACACACGTTTTTCCACATAACATGCTCTCAATCCATTTTTGGAAAAACCTCAGTTTGCTTTATTACACTTTAATAACTGTTTTTTTTGCCACAGACTAAACAGAATAATCCAGAATAGAGTTTAAATAAAGAATATCTTCGTGGAACTTATTAACCGGTTGCTCTGGGATCCTAATGGGATTGTAAACGAGTGTTTTATTAAAGGCGGATAACCCACTCCAAACCTGAATTAGACAGTAAACCTGTTAAGCCTATTCATAAAAGACAGTCCTGGTATTAATTGTAACACTAATTAAATATGTCATATGCCTCATTAGAGTGATAAAAGTTTGACCTACAATTAGAAGAGATTGAAACGGTTCCAGTATTATACGACGAAGTCTCTAATCATAATTATTAATTGCTTGCTTCACTTGTATTCACTTCACTCGTTGGTTAGAGTATATAAAAAATGTAGTGATTGTAAACTGTTGATGGCAGTGTATTAATATCTGCTCTCACGTGATTTTTCCTGTATTTGTATTAGGTTTCATCCAGGACTTTTGCACGAAGTGTATCCCATCTAAATCTTTCCTTCCCGCTATTCCTAAAGCACACACCTCATTTGACTCCTTATCTGTTTATCTATTTACCGCAACACCTGATCACACATCATCTACTTTTGTCTCTTCATTTACTCCTGTAGTTAAAAAGAGCTCGTAGTAGAGCACGTCTTGCATCAGCGCTCGGCGAAGACGCTAAACACATCAGTACACATCATCATTTCCACAAAGGTGGTACTCTTTAGAGAGCTTAAAACTTTTATTCGCACCTTATGTTCTCTTCTGTCTCACTGTAGCTGCTCGTCAACATCTGGACTGGGGCTTTGGGCCTGCTGGTAATTACAGAGAGAGGGGTAAATTTAGAGTTCTCCCCTGGGAAAGGGGTAAAGGAATGGGCCCTATATTCAGCTCATTCACACCAAGATAGCAGGAGCAGCTGGAGGCTCCTATCCTCTTGAGGGCATTTCCTTTCTCTGGATCCCATCTTATTGCACCCCAAGGGGAATTTGTTGTTGCTACAGCATCCTGTCTGCTTTTCTTTTTCTTCTACCTGTGAGCGTGGAAGAAAGTGGTTCTTGCACCTTGACTGCATATTGGGAAGTGGGTGGAATGTTGGTTTCTTTCCAAAAAGAAATACCCTTGATAAAAGTGATTACATCGCTGGAAATGTTAAAGAGGAAGGAATGTTAAATCTTTATGAAGCACATAGTTATGAAGGAAAATGTGCAAGGTTTATTCTTATGTGTTTGACTGAAACCTGTGAAGTCGGACCTCCCACTCTAGGGGGAGACGGATGTTTTCTCGACCTGGAACATGTCAGATCAACTTGACTGCTCACAGCATCAATAGTAAAGACAGTAGCATTTTCACTTTTCTTTTTAAATCTATTAGATTGATATAGATAGATAGATAGATAGATAGATAGATAGATAGATAGATAGATAGATAGATAGATAGATAGATAGATAGATAGATAGATAGATAGATAGATAGATAGATAGATAGATAGATATAGATATAGACCTTTATTTATGTGCCCCTCTCTATCTCGCTCTTGCTTCTTGAGGGAGTAAATATATATAGCAGTCATCAGTTACCTGGCTAGATTGTTTCAAATGACAAAGAAGGAAGCATCCATGTTTTTTTGTTTGTTTTGTTTTTTTTCCCCTTACTCTTTGTACCTCGAATGCATAGAGGTCAACTCATCATTAGCTGATATTGCAGCTAGATCAAGGATTGACTGTTGGATGTAGACTCACCAGTGTATTTAAGCAGCTCAAATTGTGAACTCGAACAATGTCGTAGAAGAAGCAATCAACATATGGAGGAAATGGCCCGCGTTTTTTTCATGCACGGCTTCTGTTGCAGGTTTGTTGTGGTTTTATCCAGTCTCGTATTTATGCAACTTATTTAGCTGAAGGCAGATCATTGAGAAGGGGAATACTTTTCACAGACTTTCATTTTTATTTCATTTTCCCCCTCTGATCTGATTAGTGAAGTAATGTCTCAAAAAAATAAATAAATAAAATAAAAAGTCTGCTTGGTGTTGTCAAACATGGGACCGTGACGCTCCACTGCAAAAGAAACCATAAGCATTTGAAATTTGTTTGTCTTATTTATAGCCTTGAAATAATCAGTAATGCTTAAGCATTTAAAGGTAGCTTCAGAATTGGAGTTGCGTCCCCTTGAGCTAGAAAGATAACATTTGTGTACATCTCAGAACAGTGCCATAATATTCTGTAAATGAAGCACCAAAAAAAAAAAAAAACCCAGCCTGAAGAGGAAATTTGTTTCTGCATGCGACGAACCGTAATATAGCACTCCTTCTCTCAATTTCTCTCTCTCTCTTATTTGTCCTCCCCTTATTCACTTTGGCCTCTTCAAGTGGCCGAGATTAAAACCTCCGTGATGGCTCTGTAAAAGCCACGGCCAATAAACTGCTTGTTATTTCATCTATTATAAACACGCATTCAAGAGTAGCCGTAATGGCAGCTTAAGTGTAGTGCTTCCACTGAAAATTTCAAAGGCACTACTTAAACAGCGTAATTCAACTTCTTAATCCAACAAGAAGTGCTGCTTCGCATTTCCAACAGAGAGGAAGCAGATTTATTTATTTCCTTTCTTTTTAAGCCTGTGCACCCAGGTTGCTTCAAAGCCTTTTTCACTAATGGTTTGAAGCTCTATGCATAAAACCTGTTCTTAATAATTAATAAGCAGTTCCTGAGGATTTTAGTAAAGACATGTTTGGCTGCTTTTCAGAAGGCTTCCAGTTAGCTCCTTGAAGTCAATTTATTTATTTATTTATTTATACCCCAAATGAGTTCTTCAGTTGTTTATATATAGTAAATAAGAGATGATGTAAAACAACCGATTTAAGATATACATTTAAGGACCAATTCACATCTTTAATAAAATGGGTGCTGTCCAGTATATGTCTTCTTTGTAGTTGGGTTTTTAGAAAATGCTTCTTATTTTCCTATTTTGTGTAGATGACTGGATTAAGGGGGAAAAAATGATGATTTTATTTATTTATTTGTTGTTGTCGTTGTTGATGATGATGATGATGATGATAATAATAATAATATTTTATTTATAATTTTATTTATTTATTATTGTTATTATTATTTTTTAAAGATTTTGGCATCTTTAAGAGCCTGTGTGGCTGTGTGTGTGAATGCATATTCTACTTCTTGAACACACACTCTTGCTTTGCACACCAGGATCTCGGTACACACTGTCTAAATTGAGTTTTGAGTGAAATTGGGCTTGATAAATGGGCAAGAGACCCTGTCCTATACAAGAGGCATGCTTTCTGTTGTCTTATAGTGCTACACCAATCAGGCATAACATTATGAGCACAAAACTTTCAGCACATAAATGAAAAACCTAACCTGCTCATGTGCTGATTATATGAAAGTACACATGTGCATACATGAATACATTCACTGAAGAATATACACAGATCAGGCATAACATTATGAGCAGTGAGAGGTGAAGTGAATAAGACTGATGATCTCCTCATCATGGCACCTGTTAGTGGGTGGGATATATTAGGCGGCAAGTGAACATTTTGTCCTCAAAGTTGATGTGTTAGAAGCAGGGTACATGGGCAAGTGTAAGGATTTGGGGGAGTTTGACAAGGGGCAAATTGTGATGGCTAGTCGACTGGTCAATGCATCTCCAAAATGGCAGCTCTTGTGGGGTGTTCCCGATCTGCAGTGGTCAGTATCTATCAAAAGTGGTCCAACGAAGGAAGAGTGGTGAACTGGCGACAGGATGCACGTGGGGAGTGAAGGCTGGTCCGTGTGATCCGATCCAACAGACGAGCTACTGTTGCTCAAACTGCTGGAGAAGTTAATGCTGGTTCTGATAGAAAGGTGTCAGAATACACAGTGCATCACAGTTTGTTGTGTATGGGGCTGCATAGCCGCAGACCAGTCAGGATGCCCATGCTGACACCTGTGCACTGCCAAAAGCTCCAACAATGGGCACATGAACATCAGAGCTGGAGCCCAGAGCAATGCAAGAAGGTGGCCTGGTCTGATGAATCGCGTGGATGGCCGTGTCACTTACCAGGGGACCACATGCAGTATGGTAAGAAGGCAGTGTCATGTTTTGGGCATATATTACTTTGACACGTACCACCTACCTAAGCATTGTTGCAGACCATGTACACCCTTCCATGGAAATGGTATTCCCTGATAGCTGTGGCCTCTTTCAGCAGGAAAATGCACCAGGCCACAAAGCAAAAATGGTTCAGGAATGGTTTGATGACCACAACAACGAGTTTGAGGTGTTGACCTGACCTTCAAATTCCCCAGATCTCAATCCAATCGAGCATCTGTGGGATGTGCTGGACAATCAAGTTCAATCCATGGAGGGCCCCACCTTGCAATTTACAGGACTTAAAGGATCTGCTGCTAACATTTTGGTGCCAGATACCACAGCACACCTTCAGTGATCTAGTGGAGTCTTGCCGGGTCAGGGCTGTTTTGGCAGCAAAAGGGGGACCAACACAATATTAGGCATGTGGTCATAATGCCTGGTCGGGGTGTAGTCGTGAAAGATGTTCTTTACCTGTCCTCTAGCTCCATTACCACTACACTGAGTTCTGGTTATAATTTTATTTATTTATTATTATTATTATTATTTTTTAAAGATTTTGGCATCTTTAAGAGCCTGTGTGGCTGTGTGTGTGAATGCATATTCTACTTCTTGAACACACACTCTTGCTTTGCACACCAGGATCTCGGTACACACTGTCTAAATTGAGTGACAGGTTTGGAACTGAACCCTCTAATTTCTGATTAGTTTGTGTTTATCTCCTGTCTCTTGCTCTAGCCCCCCTCCCCAACACCATTTCCTCTTCCCCTTCTTTTGTTCTCTCAATTCTGTTATGTGTTACTACACAAGGTCAGAGTTCTAGCAGCTTTGTTCCCTGTGATTTTCTCCTGTCCTCCTCTCATCTAATCATACCTCCCTCTCTCTTTACTTACACATGGATTCTTTCAGGTTCATCAGTGTGCCTGATGTCTCTGAGCTCACTCAGGTGGAGCTGACTGTTAACATTCACAAGGATGTACATAAACTACTGGGCTGTTTTATTAGTTTGTTTTACATTGCATTTGAATTTTATTACCCATGGCATTGCGCACATGTGTGTGTGTGTGTGTGTGTGTTATCCCTGTTTGTATTTGCTGCCTTCATGGAAATGAGCAAAATAATACAAATAAATTTATGATGAATGATATTTTATTTTATTTTATTCAGTTATTTTTACAAGTAACAACCATCTACAGTATATGTTTATTGATTATTTAATGGATATAAAGTGTGTGTGCGTGTATGTGCACGAGTGTGTGTGTGCGCGCGGGCGTGTGTGTGTGCGTGCATTTGTTGAACCCAAAAAGCCTGTAAAGTGCTATTCCAGTGCTCTATTTTGGATGAAGTGAAAGCAGCCACATCTGCCCCTTATAAATCATGCAGCATTTTTCGAATGTGCACACGTGGGTGCAGTGCTTACATGCGCGCGCACACACACACACACACACACAAACATGCACACACGTCATGAAAGCAACCGATGTTCTCATTGACTGACTCTGTTAGTGTTCTGTGCTTTTAAGCAGAGGCATTTCCTGAATGGACCCATTTTTGATGCATGCCATGCTCTATGTGATGGAACCTTCAGCAGTGAAAGTCTCTGTAAGCTTGTTCTGTATAAATATTGGATAAGTTGTATTTTAAGCGCAAATCGAGCGTGCAAGTATGTTCAGGCTCTTACTTGCATGTTTTTATATTTATTGTACTTTGTAGTCTGTTAGAGTTAACAGTTTTTTTTTTTTTTTTTTTTTTTTTCCAGGACAGCTTTGAAATGTTGCCATGGTAGCTGATTCTCAAGATGTCTGAAATCAGGAAAACATGAAAATAATGTAAATGTAGTCATGTTTTTAAAGGATTTTGTTGCTTTTGTGTAAATGGTATTCTTTCACTAGAGGAATGGATATGGTTTAGTCATGAATGTGTTTCCAAATATCTTCCTTTTTAGTTGAATTAATACAGCGCACATAAAAATAAAAAAAAAAATCTCCAGTTGCTATATCGCACCAAAGATAGAAAAAGATCTGAAGTCTTTATCTTGGTTTCCAAATAGATCTCAGAATGCTTGCAGAGGTGTGTATACTTTTTCTATCCATTGGATATGTTAATTGTTCTCATCGCATCCATATACCTGTATATAGTTTTGTGGTGAAACATCATCCCCCTCCATGTGGAGCTGTTCCTTCTGCTTGATGTTATTAATCAGTTGTCCATAAGAGTTCGCGAACAGTTATTAAGTTAACAGCTAGGAGAGGAGGGAAAAGGATATTTAATCAAGCATCACTTTTCAACTGCAATTAAATATTCCTCCTGTCAGAGGTAGTGCACATGTTTGTGGTTAACTGATGTAATACAGAGAAATAATGGATAATAAGAAAATGCACAGCAAAAGCATTCCAGAACGTTGACTTAATATTTCAACCTGTCAAGTGACTGTGGCAGCATGTGATCTAGCACCGGTTAATAAGATATATTTTAAAATTCACAAATACATCTCGCACCTCCAGGGCTGGGGGTTGGAAGTTTACATGTTCTCCCTGTGCTTCAGGGATTTCTTCCAGGTACTCTGGTTTCCTCCCCCCAGTCTGAAGACTTGTCCATAGTGTGTGAATGGGTGTGTGTGATTGTACCCTGCGATGGGTTGGCCCCCTGTCCAGTGTGTTCCCTGCCCAGGATTGCAGGTTCCATGTTGACCCTGTGTAGGATAAGCACTGCAGAAGATGGCTGGATGGATGGAAATAATGCTCCATATGGTTCCTGAGTTATCACATTTCCTGTTATGAGCAGATTGAGCGTTTAAATCCTGATGATGTGGGCAAAATCGGTCATTCTCTCCTGTTAATCACATCAACACTAGTTAACTGTGGATGTCTTTTGAACTTGTGTGCAGATGAGGGTAGATAAAAGAGAGCGATAAAGGTGTAGAGGCTGAAACGAATACTCCATGCCAGCACAGCCTCTGATGGGAAGTATTGAAGGAACGAATGATGCGTGTGTTGATCATTCTGGGATAAAATGGGCTTGATTTGTGTTTGTAGAAGGTTAAGACTATTTATGCAGTTAAAAACCAGTGCACACCCGTACCTCCAAACGTCCAAAATAAGGGTCGTGCTCTCGACATATGTTAAAATAAGTACAGCTAGTGTAAAAAGTACACGTTTTAGAAAGATGAAATAAGTACATCCGTTTCTCCTGCCTACTCCTGACACACTTCTACTCCTGTGGTTCCTCTTGCCCTCTGGAGAGCAGCCTGATTCATCCTGATGCTCTACTTCTGCACAGAACTTCTGTACTTCTGCTGCTGTGATGCTCCCAAATGGATAGCCTAAAGACTACACTTCCCAAAACAGTTTATGCCCAGGTCTCCCCCCTGCTTCAGTGCATGATCTCACCTGGATACTGTAGACTTATATCCAAGAACTGTGTAAAATACACTGATGCTTATTCTCAACATCCATTAAAAACCTTAATGCTGTTTGACTTTATAGAATAGAATTGTGGAAGAGTAATGATTAATCATCCCTCTGTCCAAAAGAGCATTAGAAGAAATGGGTTTGAGACTGGTTTAATTGTCCTGTTGTTTTGGAGAGCCACAACACTAAAACTCCTTCTTCTATATAGACTGAAGTAAAATCTGCATTTGAGCTGCAGCCTTAGCTTTTACTGTTCTGGTTTGATAACAGTGGTCCAGAGGACTATATTCCAGATGGCATAAGGGGCTTGGCAGATGAAACATTTTGGACAAAAGGGCTTGATAAATGGGCAAGAGACCCTGTCCTATACAAGAGGCATGCTTTCTGTTGTCTTATAGTGCTACACCAATCAGGCATAACATTATGAGCACAAAACTTTCAGCACATAAATGAAAAACCTAACCTGCTCATGTGCTGATTATATGAAAGTACACATGTGCATACATGAATACATTCACTGAAGAATATACACAGATCAGGCATAACATTATGAGCAGTGAGAGGTGAAGTGAATAAGACTGATCTCCTCATCATGGCACCTGTTAGTGGGTGGGATATATTAGGCGGCAAGTGAACATTTTGTCCTCAAAGTTGATGTGTTAGAAGCAGGGTACATGGGCAAGTGTAAGGATTTGGGGGAGTTTGACAAGGGGCAAATTGTGATGGCTAGTCGACTGGTCAATGCATCTCCAAAATGGCAGCTCTTGTGGGGTGTTCCCGATCTGCAGTGGTCAGTATCTATCAAAAGTGGTCCAACGAAGGAAGAGTGGTGAACTGGCGACAGGATGCACGTGGGGAGTGAAGGCTGGTCCGTGTGATCCGATCCAACAGACGAGCTACTGTTGCTCAAACTGCTGGAGAAGTTAATGCTGGTTCTGATAGAAAGGTGTCAGAATACACAGTGCATCACAGTTTGTTGTGTATGGGGCTGCATAGCCGCAGACCAGTCAGGATGCCCATGCTGACACCTGTGCACTGCCAAAAGCTCCAACAATGGGCACATGAACATCAGAGCTGGAGCCCAGAGCAATGCAAGAAGGTGGCCTGGTCTGATGAATCGCGTGGATGGCCGGGTGCGTGCGTGTCGCTTACCAGGGGACCACATGCAGTATGGTAAGAAGGCAGTGTCATGTTTTGGGCATATATTACTTTGACACGTACCACCTACCTAAGCATTGTTGCAGACCATGTACACCCTTCCATGGAAATGGTATTCCCTGATAGCTGTGGCCTCTTTCAGCAGGAAAATGCACCAGGCCACAAAGCAAAAATGGTTCAGGAATGGTTTGATGACCACAACAACGAGTTTGAGGTGTTGACCTGACCTTCAAATTCCCCAGATCTCAATCCAATCGAGCATCTGTGGGATGTGCTGGACAATCAAGTTCAGTCCATGGAGGGCCCCATCTTGCAATTTACAGGACTTAAAGGATCTGCTGCTAACATTTTGGTGCCAGATACCACAGCACACCTTCAGTGATCTAGTGGAGTCTTGACGGGTCAGGGCTGTTTTGGCAGCAAAAGGGGGACCAACACAATATTAGGCATGTGGTCATAATGCCTGGTCGGGGTGTAGTCGTGAAAGATGTTCTTTACCTGTCCTCTAGCTCCATTACCACTACGCTGAGTTCTGGTTTGTCATTGCTGCTGATGCCCACCTGTTTTGTTATTAATAAACATACATTTTTAGCTTTGCTTTGTAGCATGTTGAAGTCTCAGAAAACGTATTCACTTGCAAGTTTGTGTCCGTGGTACATTTTATTCAGTTCAGCGGAATGAATGGGGTAGTGGGGAAAGTTGAGCAGAGCATTATGCAAATGAGTCGATCTGCATTTAACCATTAGGGAAAAGTTGGATGCTATTGATCATTATATTCTGGAGCTTTTCATCATCATTGTGCTAGTTATAACTAATTATTATTCATCTTATCCTTGTTAGGGTTATGGTTGATCTACAGCTGTTTGAGAAGGACTTGCCTACTAAAATCCTGTACTGCTAAGTGATCAGCCTATATTATTTAATATACATTATTATTTATTATACAACAGTTAGTTCTGTTACACTGATTTGATTGGTCTAAAGGTGTTCCAAGAGTGCTTATATATTTACTGTTACTGTATAACTCTGCTCATCTGTTTTCACCATGTAAAATTCCTCTTCCTAGTTTAAAACTGTTATAACAGTAGATTTTAATATACCTGCATCCTCAGCAGTCATGGCAAATTCTACTTTAGTTTTCAGGAATATAAACTTTGACTTCAAATATTAAGGCATGACAGGTGGAGATGAAAATGAAGACAGGATGCTAGTTTTACCAGAAGCACAGGAAGGTACAAATCAATACGTTATAAAATGAGTGTAGTTTCTGTGGGTTCTACTTCCTTTATTGAAGGAATACACACAACATTTGACTATATTATATCCAAAATGGCACTTGCGCTATATTAATTTTTTGTCTATACGTTTGTATTAAAGCAATATCGCAATATCTGTTGGGCAGTTACACTAAAGCTTGGCATGACTATGATGACTGTTTTTTATAGTCACAACTTGCACGGGAATTTAGATGATTCACATAAACGGATTAAAACAAACACGTAACTGGTTATATAGTGAAGTTTTCTGTAAAGAGACGTTTATTTAACATTTTCAGAAGTCGTTCCCAGTGGCAGAGCTTTGTAACTCTCAGGAAGGGCTGCAAGCTTATATCAATTTGTTTACTTGCCCAAAGACATGTTTATAGTTCTATTTTGTCCCCACAACCTACATAACCAAATCCATCGAAACGGCCACCAGCGTTTATCAGCAAGAGGCTGCTATGTGCCGTCATAGAGCTCTCGCGTTTCGCTGGATGTGATTTGCTAGAATTGACTTGAAATAGCACTGAACCTGAGAATTGATGCCAGTAGAGCAAGATCAAACTACTCTACACTCTTATCAAACTGTCAGTCACACCCTGATAACCTTCTGATTACCCAGCATGCTTCTCCCTCTCTGATCCCCTCTCACTTCAGTCTGTAGGAACTACACAGGACTAGAAGTGAGCGGTAAAGGTAACTCATGTGTTATCACACAAAACCAGTTCAAGGTTTTAATTCCTATTCCTTCTGTGTATGGTAATTACATCCTTTTGGCAGCTATGATTTTTACATTTGACTGGTACATACACCGAAAAGAAAAGTAAGGAGGAAAAAAAATGAATAGGACAGATTTAAAATATAGCCCAGTGCAGGAAAATACAGAAATATATAATAAATATATAATTTTTTTTTTTTTTTCCTGCAGTGATATCACTAAGTAGTTTCTGTAAGGCTGAATGTTTTGCGTCCTGTGTATGCAAACCACAAGAGCAGAGGTCTTCAGCTAGAGGACTGACCAAAGTACAAGTCAATAATCATATGGAACATGGCAGGTCATAGTTTAGCTTTTCTACTTAATAATGCATTATAACGCGATGTCTTTTGGGGCATCTCCAATCATATGTCTATTGTAAATTATGTAAATTATTTAAGTGAAAGCACAGCCGAGAGACAGGCAACAGGGCAAGAGACATTAGGTCAGAAAGGGGAGAGTTTTCACCGACTTTCATAGATTTTTCATTTTACTTAACATTCTTGCATTTTTAAAATAGAAAACAAAATTTGCATTAGCTGATATTCTCCTCATCGATTTCTAAACAGACGTCTCATCTATTGGTCTATAGGGGCTAATCACAAGTGGAAAGCTGAAGCTCTATTATGAAACAAAACAATAGTCACTTTGGTTGTTTTTTTTTTCTTTATATCCGTAATCCAGTCAATAACGGTTATACGTGACAATATATAATATGCACACATCTGTACAAATATTCCTGCAAGTATATGATGCCATAGTTCTTATTTTGCTCTTCTGTTTCTCAGTAGATTTGCTCGTAGTCTGTATATGTTAATGTGTCTAGCACATCTGCAGTACAAATGAAAATAAATTGACCTTCTGTCTTTGGCCAGTGCTTCATCTTCGTCAGTGGCCTGTTGCATCGTCCACATTATAATTCTGCAATCTGATCCAGCCTTTGTTTTGAATCGCTCCCGGTGCCATTTCGAGTGGGAGATATGCTTACGGATACCGACTACGTGGTGATGAAATAAATACCACACACTGCAAACTGCAACCGGGCGATTCAGCAGGACAGCCGCATGAAATGACTGTTGATAGGAAATACCATCTGTCCCTTCTATGGCATATCCCAACGTGTGCATGCGAGACGGCGCAAACGAGAGCGTATCTATTTCCGTTGCTTGAAAGAGTGTTGATGTGTCTGTTTGTGTTCCTGTTTTGGTGACAGGTATGCCACTTTCCAAATGTCATCACTTGGAATCTTTTTCTTTTGTCACTTTCATTCTCTGCACCTGTTAATTTGTGGCACCACAGAGCTGCTGATGAATGCTTTTGTTCTTCTGCTTCAGGAAACCTGGTAAATATCACTTGTTGTGCCAGTCACTGTTGTGTCCTTCCTTCCCTTTTTCGCTGATTCTGACACACACACACACACACATCTCTGTCTTTCGATCATTCATCATCTCCACGTCTCTCGCTCTCATCCTGTCTTTCAGCCTATTAATAAACTCCACTGAATTATTTTAAGGGCATGCACTAATATTTTGGTGCTTTGATATTACTAGGTGGGAGGTGTCTCTACGTCCTAACACCGACAGGAGATGCAACAAGGATCGCTATGCCCCGTTCATTTAACATTTGCGTAGCGTTTATGATAAGCTCATAAAACTTTGGGTGTAAAAATGCTTCCCAGTGCACCTTTAGAAAGACAGTCAGCACCTGGTTTATTAAACCATCATTCTCTTCGTGTCATTAAGCTTTATTCAGGAGTGGATCATCAGCATATTGCTAAGAAATGAACACGCATGTCTGATGACAGCAGAGGTCTGTTTGATGTAGAACAGAAATTAACAGATGGCAGTGGGAGTTTGTGTGTGACTTTGAAATCTAAAATTGAGTAGCTGTGGTGAACTTGCTGCTTGTAGGGATGGTAATACATCCATGTGGTACTTGGTTCTTAAAATGCTGAAATCACTGTAGCTTTTTATAGGAAGTATTGTTTTGGGATTTTTCTTGCCTACAGTACATGCTTTAATGATGGAATGAGAGCCGTGTCAGAAGAACAACCTGGAGCTTTTTGGTTCCTTAAACAAGGTTTCACTTCATGGTTCTTTAAAGTGTCCATTAAATCAAAGTTGCTTATTGATATTAGACCTTTTTGTACATATCCTTTATGCTTATTAAAAAGTCTCAGAAATTATGATCCTTTTATACTACTTAAATCACTTATTTGTTGGATGTACGGGTGCACACACTTTCACATGGATGACATGTACACACTTACACCATCTTTCTCCTGGAGAGATTTCCACTGAAGCATGACCAATCCCTAAATCCTGCTTTCTCAAGAAAATAAACACCTGCACAGTTTATCATGATTTTGTGACCGTCAGTATTTTGTATGGACCCAAAGAAAAAAATGAGAGAAAACATCGGTTGTGGAGCCGTAAGAGCCAGAAATGGTCTGTTCTGCAAAGAGAACTGGAGTTCTAGTGTAAAAAAAAAAAAAAAAAAATAGCTATTGTTATCTTTCACTTGTGGATTGAGGAAATATAGTGTAGCTGAAATGATCACACTACATGAGTGTTTATTGCTGAGCCGAGGCAGGGAGATCACCTAGCTCCGAAATTACCCGGGCATTGTGGGCTAAAATTGTTGAGACCAATTTTATAGTACATCTAATAAAATATATATCCAAAAAATGTTTTTAGATATTTTCATTTGAACGTCATAGACTGTCACTTTTAAGAAAACAATTAAAAAAAAAAGTCATGGCTCAACCAGTAGTAGCCTTTTGTCTAATTTAACGTTTTACCTTGCTCTACAGTAGTAGCTCATTAGCAGAAAACATAGTTTGTTGGTGCATTTTTGCCTGTGCATCTTCCCACACACTCATATTCCACATCACTTTGTTGAGAAAAAAAAATCATTGGAGTTTATTTATTGGTATTGTTATGTTATGTAACTATGATGATATTGGGTATTGTGTAAATCTGACAAGCACTTCAGAACACACTCAAACACACTTCTCAGGGTGTTTTTAGGGGTTGGGAATGTTATGTAACTCGAACGATATTAGGTATTGTGTAAATCTGACAAGCATTTCAGCACTTCCTGTTTTAAAAGAAAAAGGCATGAACAGGTGGAATTGGTTCACATGCTAGGGGGAGTTCAACTGTTTTCGTTGCTGATAAACCAGATAAACTCTGAATTTTAGAATGGATCACCAGTTCTACCAGTGGTGATGCAGTAACCTTAGCATTAGTATTTTACCACCAAAAGTCACCAGTGTAGCAAAGGTTTTGAAGAAAAATGTGCTTTACTACATTATGCATGGTATAAAACCAGATTGTCAGTGCACTGGACAGATTGTGAAGCCTTCCGAGCTTCATGTCACAGCAGATTGCGCCACTGACACTCCTACATTTCAGGATAACAACTGTAAGGTGCGTGGGGTCACATCTGTGTGCGACTTGTTAGACAAGCATGATGGAACACTGGGGCACTGTGACTGGCCAGAGAAATCACCAGACCTCGGTTCCACAGAAAAAGTGTGGGATTGTTTGGAACAGCAGGCAGAATTCTGAAATAGACACAAGCTTGAACTCTAGTTCAATTGTGCAAACAGACCGTGGAAGAGTGGGCTAGAATTGACAGGAAGACTTTGGTGGCTTTTTCGGTGCTGTTATTAGGGCGAGGGGAGGCGTAAGAAGGTAACGGAAAGATATTGGCCACTAATATTGTGCCAGAGAAGAAGTGAATTTGCATGGTTGGTTCAGCCTGGACTACGTAAGACCTTGATTTTTTTTTAAGGTTGTACAGTAGCTCTAAAAAACTCTATTTAAAACATAGTTACTAGTTTCATTATTATGAACTGTTTAGTCTAATAAAAAGATTACAAAAGATAGGTCTGTGTAGTGTACTTAGTTTTGTATTGTGACTTGTATTGTCACAGCTTGTTTTTTTGTTTCATTTTACTGTGTTCTGCACCAGTTTATATATATATATATATATATATATATATATATATATATATATATATATATATATATATATATATATATATATATATATATATATATGATTCAAATGACAGTGAGATGGTGTCTTTATGTCACAGACATGATTCAACGCTGGTGCACGCTAGAAGGCGGCTACCTGAGTTACTACGACGGTGAAAAGAGCGCCACACCGATCGGAAGAGTGGACATCAGTGAGATGGTGAGCCTGGCCATCAACAACACAGAGACCATGACAGGAGCAGGGTATGATCATCCACATCTCTGCATTTCTGCTCATCTTCCTTTCCTTTTCTTACCCCTTTCACTTTTTCTCCTCATCCTCTTGTCCATCTCTCTCTTTCTCTGTCTCTCTCTCTCTCTCTCTGTGTTTCACTGAATCAGTTTTTAGTGTTTGACAATTTTGTGTGGGTTGAGGATTGACTAACACCCACATACACACAAGCTTTATAGTAAAAATATACTAACAACATCATGGTGCACAAACCACCTTGTAGACAGGATAAGACTGAGACCTTTGACATTAGACCATCCTCTGGTGTTTTAACACCCGTGGAAAGAGCAGCAGACAAACTGAGATTAATAGCCAAGCCACTTTCCCTCTCTCTGTGGGTGGGTGGGTGTTCATGGGTGTGGGTGTGGGTTGTAATCCAACTTCCTTTTCCCCTCAGGGCGGTGTTCACCTTTGAGATCTACCTGGAGTCTGAGAAAATGCTCTTGTTTGGCACACAGACATCAGACGCACAAAAAGCCTGGGTCCATGCCATCACCAAGGTCTCTCTCTCTCTCTCTCTCTCTCCCATACACATACACACTGTATGTATGTTTCTTAATATTCTTAAAGCAGGTATATAAAGCTGCCCATACACCTATATGTAATACTAACCTTAACTTCAGTCTATGTACATTTATATACAGTTTTTCTTTTCCCCCAAATGTCCCAAAAGGGTTCATAGCATCCTACCTCCCCCCACGCACATGCACATTCCTACACATTCCTGATCTATAAATGATGGTAAACACAATCACTGAACATTGGAAAACTTGCACTTTGATAATATATGGATGGATAATCATCCATATCCTGCTTTTACACTGTGTCTTGCTGAGTGTTAGACACACCCCATACGCCGAAATGCCTGCGAACATAAATACACGGAAGTGAGCGAATGATTCATTTAACACAAGGTTCAAATTCACGAGCCCATGTGTGACGAGTAGTAGATGATTTGGACAGTCACACTCACACCACCAAACCTGGAGATTAGATCCAGACTTGTGGCCTGCAAATTTGTCATGGTTTAGAAACGATGGATTTAGAAAGTGGTTGACTAATCTTTTGCCCCCCCCCAAAAAAAAAAACCTGAACTGTGACTTTTCGGTCCTCAGTGTGGAGTTGTTGCTAAAGATGTACACAGCATGCAAAAATTATCAAGTTGGATAGAAACTGAAAAATATGTTAATATGAGTGGAAAATTGCCTTTAGTCAACACATTCCATGTCTCTTCATGGCTTAAAATAATATTTCGGAGAGATTCAGTCAACATCTAGTCATCACCATTTTTGGCATTGGTGATTTTAAAAAAACAAAACAGATTTGCTTTCCTGCTTTGAGTCAAGACAAAGCAGCAGCTGATGATCTATAATAATCTCTGTGTATGTACATGGAAGAGAGAGGTGTTATTCTTCATCTTGTGACTGATGTAGAGAAGTGTCAGTGGCTAGAACATGCGGGAACAGTTTTCTGACGTCGTGGCTTCAGCTGTTAAAAGTTCGTCTATGTCCTCCCACTCAGACTGAAACTTCCTAAAGTAATGGAACTCAGGGGTTAACTAGAGTTTCTCTCTGCTGGAAAATATCTGCCATACAATTTATGTCCTCTTCACTGTGTCTGGCTGTGTAATGAACTTCAGAGCAGTTATTTTATCTGTCCATCATATTCTGTCAGAAGGATGGTTATTACTTGGTATCTTTTGCTCACTCACCCCTCTCTCTCTCTCTCTCTCTCTCTCTCTCTCTCCCCTCCCCTTTCTATCTCTCCTCTCTCTGTCTGTCTCCAGTGTTTGGACCCTGAGAGAGCGGACTCTTTGCTGAAGAAGGACTATGATCTGATTGGTCGTTTGTACTATAAAGAAGGCCATGACCTTTATCATTGGAGACAAGGCTGGTTCTCGTTAGTCGGCTCCGAACTGTTCCTTCATCCTGAAGACAAGCACATAAGCGATGTGGTTCTACAGCTCAAACGCCTGCAGGAACTGAGTAAGAACACACAAGAACAGTGTTTACTTTTACTACAGTGTTTAACTATCTGTTTTATTAGGTATGCCTGCCACCTGTTTATTCATACAGTTGTTCAATGAGCCAGGCATTTGGCAGCAGTGCATAAAATCAGGCAGATGCAGGTCAAGAACTTGTTCACATTAAATTTTTAGAACTGGAAATCTCGGTGGCTTCAACCGTGGCTTAGTTGTTGGTGCCAGACAGGCTGGTTTGGATATTTCAGAAATTGATGATCCTTTAACACACAGCACTTGCTAGGGTTTACACAGAATGGTGTGAAAAGCAAAAATAAAAAAATCCAGTAAGTGCCAGTTCTGCCAGTGGTAATGCCTTGATGATGAGATCACTCAGAGGAGAATGGGGCAGACTCATTTAAGCTGGTGATGGTGAAACAAATCACTACTCTTTACAGCCATCCTGAGCAGAAAAGCATCTCTAACAGCAGACATTGGGTTTGACTCGTGTGAAAATAGAACAGGAGTCGGGCACTAGAGTACTCTATGTACGTAGTCTAATAATCAGGTTGTCAGCAGTCAATTTTTCAACCATTTCACAGACGCTACATATTTAGGACTTTGGCCTGTCTGAGTATTGCTTTCCTCATTGGCATTCCTTCTGCGAGCCACTACTGCTCTGTTCCCACGTTCTCTCTGAAACGCGTCCTTCTCGGCCAGTCATGCCTCACACTGACATTTTTAACAGGTTCTTAACGTGATACGTGCTTGCCAGCTGAAGACGAGATTTACAACATTGTTAATCAATTATGCTGCAACTGTGTGAAGCATAATTGAAGGTGATACACAAACAAACCCTGCCCATCAAAAGATTTAAAATATTAATACATTAGCATAACATTTTCTCTGATGGTTTGCAATATTGAAGACAGTCCGGGTTTTTGTTTGTCTTTTTGTTTTGTTTTCCTCCTCGAAATCTTCATTAACTTCTTTATTTAGTCAGTTTTTATTTATATGTGGCTCAGTGCTCTGCATGAGTTAAAGGTTTGTGGGGTTGGTTGGACCCTGTATGTAAAACCCCTTATGTTTGTTCTTTAAGGTTCAAAACAAGAGAAAAAGAGTGGGCTACTGAAAAAACTGATTATGTATGTTATAGAGTATATATTTATGTAATCCAGTTAAAGCATAGCCATGTATCTGATGTATAAAACCCTTGTACCTGTGGTAGGATCACAAGGATGCCACATCGGTTATATCACCTCGGAAATGGAGTGTTATCAAATAATACACGCACGTCCATTTGGTCTCTGATCTCTTTGGGGCTGGAACAGGGACCCTGGAGGGCTGAAGCTCTGTGACACAGGATTAGAGCACAGACATAGCAAAGCTTTGTGGCTGACCTGAGCTTTCTGCACCCCTGTAACTCTCCTTTTAAAAACCAGACTGTGGTTAGCTTTGGCATGGCCAGTGATATGTGGGATAGAAGCTGCTCATGTAAGCTTGTTCGTTTCTATTTAGTTGCATCACAGCATTCTGCTTTAGTTAATTTTATAGCCCATTGTACACTGGAGTGATATTTAAGTGGTAGGCAGAGACATATCACTCCCTGTTATGGAGTTATATGGATAAGCAATGCCTGCTGATTCCAAATTCAAGGTAGAGAGTAACTTTAAGCATCACTTACTGACTTTTCATCCATGAAAATTTTTTTAGAACCATTTTGGAGTTTTTATAGTCAGGGTATCATTTTACACTATTTACTCCTGGCTTATTTTTTGTGTAATTTTTTGGCACCCATCTGAGTTTAGTGACCCAGTTAAATTCTCATAGCAGCAAGAATTACGACCTGATGAGAAAACTGGGACTTAAACCGTTAAATGAAAATGGCCCATATTTCAGTTTCAGGATGCAGTACTCAGGTGGGTTGTTGGAGGTTCGGCATTTTTTATTTTTTATTTTTTTAAAGCTGATTTGAAACTAAAGGACAGAGGGATCCTGGGGCTAGACTTGTGAGTCAGTGGAACTCTCTTTGAATTTGAACTGCTGGAACAGTCGTCCTTAGAGCAGCATAAAAGTAACGCTCATGGGGAACCGACTCCAACTGGCGAGACAGAAGAAGCGGAGGTGCTGTGTCTGAAAATGAGCCGGGTGACCCACTGGCGGTCATGCAGCGTCCTGGGTTTTGTGCGGCACACAGGCTTACTTTGTTTGTATCCTGTCTAAAGAATTGCTTCTTTAAAAAAAACAAAAAACAAAACTAACACTATCTACCACTTGACCCTCAGTTCTGTCCTTGAAAATGCAGTTATTTTTCTTGTCTTCAACTGTGTCGAAAGTTCATTTCATATAATTGTTTTCATAGTTGTCAGTGTTTTGTTTGTTTGTTTGTTTTAAGTTAGGAAATACACATCTAATAATCATTAATAATAATAAGATTCTGCATTGGTTTCTGTTGATACCGTGAACTTTACCCAACAAATAAACTGCAGATGATAATAATAATAATAATAATAATTATTATAATAATAATAATTATAATAATAATAATAAAAAAAACCTTCCTCCTGTTCTAATATTAATTACTGCACAATTGGACCTATTTCTGCATGAGCAAATTTTACCCCAGGCATAATTTGCTGTAAAGGTTCAAGGGACTAGGGCAGGATGGAGAGATTTGTTATTTTTAATTAATTATAGTGAGTATTTGTCATTTTCAGATAATGGTACTTAATCAGGGTTATGTGTTTAACTTTTTTTTTTTTTTTTTTAAACTTGCATCCAGTGAAAGCTGTAAACAAAATCATCTGCTCCTGAAAGATGGCCAGAGTTAATTAATGCACCTTGTTTTTGCTTCTCACACGTTCCCATGTTTCATTTCTTTCAAAGCTGTATTACTGAAACCGGGGGATTTTTTTACTCTCATTTTTTCTCCAAATAAAAGGTTTGTTTCAGATCCTCAAATCTAGCACAGCCAATATATTTAGTATCCATAGCATACTGTATATTTTGGCTTTTTTTTTTTTTTTCTTGCGGTAGAAGATACGGAAAGAGAGATAATGTGAGCTGGGAAGAAAGCAGTGATATTTAGAAGCAGAAGAAGCCAGAGATGAAGAGATTTAAACTGTCATGAGGCGTGCACTCAGGTGTTGAAGGGGGTTGTTCAGTAAATAGGCCAGGGCATTGCGGGGTGTTTGTATGCGTTTGATGAGAATGGTCAGACAGCGTTAGACGGCTTTCTCTTGCACATGCTGGGAGAAATAATGACCAGCGACACTGAGCTTTCTGCCCCACTTGCTTCAAACGAGTTTTACTCTCGGCCAAATGCAAAACAGTAACAATATGCACCATGTCTCCCGAAGAGACTCAACTTTCACCTAAAGTATTGGATGTTTTTTATTTTTTATTTTTTGTACTTTAATTCTCTTTTTTTTATCTTTACCCTCTCAACTGTTGTTGTCATGCTTATAGCCGTCTCCACTCATTCGGATGGAGATGATAGGATTCAGGTTCTGCTCATGGTTGAGAGTGGCAGGTAATCGCTTTTTATTGCCATAATGCTATTGCCCTTGAATTTCTTGAATCTGTTTTTTAATTTCTAATGAAAACTAATTAGAGCTGTGTATATATTTCAGGACTATCTACATTCATGGCTTCTGTAAACAAGACTTCACTTTATGGCACTCTGCCATCCAGTCAGCTGCTGGTAGAGATGGCACAGCACTAAGCAATCAACAGCTGACCAAAAATGACATCCCTATCATCATCGACAGCTGTATTTCCTTCGTCACTCAATACGGTAAATGGTATTTTATCTCTCGTGTATTTGCGTTTTATCTTCTTTTTTTTTTTTTTCTTCTTTTCCAAACCTAACTTTAACATTGACCTCTGACCCCAGGTTTGTGTCATCAGGGCATCTATCAGAAGAACGGTGACCCAAAACGTGTGGCCCAGCTGCTGGGGGAGTTCACCAGAGATGCACGAAATGTTAAGCTTCGAGTTCAGGATCATCAATTAGAGGATGTAACTGATGTCCTCAAAGGCTTTCTGTCCAACTGTGAGGATGCTTTACTACCCAAAGAGCTCTACCCTTACTGGATTTCTGCACTCGGTTAGTATTCTTAAAGAAACGACTATAGAAAGTTTGTAGTTTTGCTTTATGTTTTGAGTATATTATACACTTTACACAAGCACATAAACCAATCAGGCATAACATTATGAGCAGTGAGAGGTGAAGTGAATAAGACTGATGATCTCCTCATCATGGCACCTGTTAGTGGGTGGGATATATTAAGCAGCAAGTGAACATTTTGTCCTCAAAGTTGATGTTAGAAGCAGGAAAAATGGGCAAGCGTAAGAATTTGAGCGAGTTTGACCAGGGCCAGATTGTGATGGCTAGACGACTGGATCAGAGCATCTCCAAAACTGCAGCTCTTGTGGAGTGTTCCCGGTCTGCAGTGGTCAGTATCTATCAAAAGTATCCATTAAGTCTTGTTAGCATTCTTTGAGTCCTGTAAGTAATATCCTTTAAGTTCTGTTAGTTGCGAGATGGGTCCCATGGACACCCTACCTCACAACTTGGAGGACTTAAAGGATATGCTGCATCTTGGTGCCAGATACTACAGCACACTTTCCGGGATCTAGTGGAGTCCATACCTTGACGGGTCAGGGCTGTTTTGGCAGCAAAAGTGGGACAACACAATATTAGGCAGGTGGTCATAATGTTATGCCTGATCGGTGTATGTTTCTGTGAATAATAGCAAATACTTTTATTCTGAAACACCTTACTGCCGTATGAACTTTTTTACTTAACAGTTTGTTTAACTTTTGATTGATTCTTCCGCATTTTCTCCCTAATTTGGTGATCGCTCAAATCGCAACCACCAGCCAGCTCTCCCCTATCATACGACATGCAGCAGCTAGGGAAGGTAAAGGCTAACAGGTGTTTCCTTCGAGACACATGAAGCCAGCATCATAACACACCTGGAGGAAAGCCCTATTTGCTCTTTTCTGCATTCATGAGTACACAGATGTCCATGATTGGCTCATGTCACTGTCACTGCTATCCCTCCTGTTATGCTCCATAGGCTTCTGGTCATGGATGTCTGTGGCAGTCACTAGATAGTAAAAACTGTTTTCTGATGAATTTCCTAATGAAATAAATAAATAAATATATATATATATATATATATATAATGAAAAAAACATAAAATCGATGTGATAAAAAATAGAACAGTTTAAATATTAATTTCTCTGTAGTGAAATTAATTACAATAGAGTGACAGAAGTGTGCTAAAGTAATGGGTCGTTGAGACAAAACATACATTATTCCCACAGAAAATATTTTACCAAATGAAGTTTTTGCTAGTCACAAGTGCCCTCTTCAACACAGCAGAGTTATTTCATCTAGGCTTAAATGACTGTATATGTTCACAACAGTACGAGGGGAAACCCCTGGTATCTGAATCATGACACAGATAAATATTTCAGATGGCTTTTGGTTTCATAGCTATACTGAAACCAATACTGTGTTTTTGTCTTTATTGTTAATAGTCTTATTGATGTAACAACATCTCGCACTTCATATCACATATGAAACCAAGAAGATTTTTTGTTGTTCACATGGGGGAAAAAAAAATGCACTTAAAGTTCCCCAAGTACATGTGATATCAGATGCTGTAAACTGTGTAAGCCAGCAGTTTTTTTTCCCCCCTACTTTTGCTTGAGTCATTTCTCAGCAGTCTTTACTTGTACTCAGGTATCATTGCTCAGTCCTTTATATAGCATCGTTATATAACGTATGGAACAGTTACAGCACTGGCTGACGCATTTTCTAACTGTGTCATGCTTTGTTTCAGATGAAGTGAGTGAGAAGGACAGGGTTGAGAAGTACTCCACCTATATTCAGAGTTTACCCAAGATCAACAGATCAACTCTGGCAGCGCTATTGCAGCATCTGTACAGGTACATACACACACACACACACAACTCAAAACTTCCACTTAACATCATTGTTTTCTATGTAGCTCTTCTAAACAAAGTTTCTAAGTCAGAACCAACTCTAGGCATGCTAAACCTCCTCGTTATGCTTTTTCTGATTTGTTAGCCGCTTTGAAGTCTGCTTTACAAGCTCTCTGAAAATGCTTTCTTATAAAACCTCAGTGGGCTTGTCAGACTGTTTGAAATATTCGGAAATGACTTTAATTGTTTGGAGAGAGTTTAATTGGCCCTCTTGGCAGATTTGGATAGTGGACTAATGTTTTCCCAATGATGTAAACTTTCGTTCGTTTCATTTTCCAAAACTGATATATTTCAACATTTGTGCAGTTTGGTGTGTTGTATTTTATGTGTGTGTGAATTTTTTTTTTGTTAGTTTGTGTAAATGTTTATATGCAGAACTTGATACTATGCAACAAACTGCAATGCACTGTGTATTCTGACACCTTTTTATCAGAACCAGTATTAACTTCTTCAGCAGTTTGAGCAACAGTAGCTCGTCTGTTAGATCGGATCACACGGGCTAACCTTCACTCCCCACATGCATCCATGACCCTGTCGCTAGTTCACCACTGTTCCTTCCTTGGACCACTTTTGATAGATACTGACCACTGCAGACCGGGAACACCCCACAAGAGCTGCAGTTTTAGAGATGCTCTGATCGAGTGGTCTAGCCATCACAATTTGGCCCTTGTCAAACTCGCTCAAATCCTTATGCTTGCCCATTTTTCCTGCTTCTAACACATCAACTTTGAGGACAAAATGTTCACTTGCTGCCTAATATATCCCACCCACTAACAGGTGCCATGATGAGGAGATCATCATTGTTACTCACTTCACCTCTCACTGCTCATAATGTTATGCCTGATCGGTGTATATTCTTCAGTGAATGTATTCATGTATGCACATGTGTATTTTCATATAATCAGCACATGAGCAGGTTAGGTTTTTACCTTTAGTATTCATTTATGTGCTGAAAGTTTTGTGTGCGCGCTTGTTTTTTCACCAGGATTCAGAGCTGCTCTCACATAAACCAGATGAAAACTCAGAGTCTGGCATGTGTTTTCTCATCCTGCCTCTTCCAGACGGGAGGACATGCACCTCAAGAGACCCGTGTTGTGGAAGATCTCATCAACAACTATATTCAGCTCTTCTCAGTTAGTGTCCTGCTCAGAGCAACACATTATATTACTCATTTTCATGCACACCCTTGTGGAGACTTCAAGTCAGACTAATGTCTGGTCTGTTTATGATTTCAAAGTGTTTGAGGTCATGTTTGGAGATCACATGGTTATACAAACCATGAATATTGCTATATAACAAGCTGAAATTCATCCTATAGTTTTATATATATGTAAAAAATAAAATCTTTAAAGTCATGGTCATTTTTTTCATTTGGTATGTGCAGTATAAAGCTGAAGGTCTCTCCTCAGGCTTATTCAAAAGAAAGGCAGGCTAATTAGGACGTGAGGTTTGATGTACATGCTTGTAAAGAAAAGTAAAGGGGCCTCATATTAAAACAAAGTCTGGGATAGTGAGTCATGGCCACATCATGAATCCTCCCAGCCTCCCAATCAAGACAAAAAGTCAATAATAATAAACTGATTAATGACAAGAACATTAACATTAAGTCTTACAGATATAATTCTCTAGCTCTGAGATTTCCTGTGGCTAATTTATGGACATTTCATTATTTTCTCGTCGTTTCAGGAGTTGAGAATTTATCTGCCAGCAACCTGTATGTGGAAATACCTTTTTTGTTCCATTACTATTGTTAGTCAGTTATCTGATGAGCATTCAATATAAATCCTTTCCATTTACGCTATGCATTTTATATAGTTGTGTGTGAGGGAGGGCATTTATAAATGAAAGTATATCTTCTTTTACAGACCAGTAAAACTTCCTTTATGCTCCCACATTCACAACTACATGCATAGAATATATGTAGTAGCAGTATTGACAGATTTCATTAACCATATAGCATTAGATCTGAGCTGATGTTAAAGGAGGAGCCTTGCATGGCGATGTCCTTTAGAACTAGACCACAGGTTCCCATCCCTGGTCCTGGAGGTTATCCCCTGTCCTGCATGTTTTTCGTGTTTCCCCGGCTGTGAATATAAGGAACTGCTATTACTTAGCTGATTAGTTGTGTTGGAAGCAGACAGAGGACTTAAATGTGCAGAACAGTGACTACTTCAGGACCAGAGTATCATGAAGCATTGCAAAGCTCCCACTGCTGTTTGCTAATTTGGAATATCACCACAAATCCTGCAGTGAGAGTTGATAGAGAATGGGATTGTTTTTCTGTTGTGCATGAACTTGAATGTATAAAGGGATTTGAAGCGCTATGCAGTGCTAAATCCCCTCGGCTTAACTGTATCTCCATCCTCCCATCAACCCCCACCCCCCCCCTTCGCGTACAAGCTGCATTCATTCTCCATCAGTGCGAGATATGAGCTGTTTGCATGACCAATAAGCATCTAAGTGAAATAAAGATTGTCACACCCCAGTAGAACAGTGGAGGAAAGCATATTCAAATCTGTTACGCCGAATGGTGTAACAAATTCTTTTATTTGTTAATAATAATAAGGAGAATGTGTTCGGTGCATGCTGCTATATTTATGTAGCTTATCTGTGTTTCCTTATTAAACCAGGTCAACAAGGAGCAAGTCAAGCAAATGGAGAGGGAGAACCGCTGTATCATGAGGTGGAAGGACACAACAGTGAGTCTCTGCTTGGAATTTCATTGTGTGTTTGTGAAGAGGTGACTAGAGACAAAGGTTATGGTGCTCGTTTAATTACAATAGACTGCCCTTCAAAAGTTTGGGGACACCTTGCACTTTTTTTTTCTTTCTGTTTTAAAATTTTGAGTAATGTTTGATTTTGAATGACCCAGAACACACCTTAAATCTGAGCAATAGATATTTGTAGAGGAGATGAGCCAGTGCTGTGTGTAATGGAATGGCCTGCCCAGTCACCCCACCTTAACCCAATCGAGCTGCTCTGGGGAAGGGAAAATAGATTGAAACGTTTGTCCAACCTGCCTCACATGTTGTATTGTGGTGCAGTAGTATATCCAGGATTTAATTAAATGTAGTGTTCCTTTTGTGTCTTTGTATATGTGCTTTTGGTTTATATTATATGATGCTCTTTGCTGACAAAGAACACTCACACAAACAAAAAGTTATATATTCAAGACCGGTTGCAGTCTACAGCTTCAAGAGCATGCATTCTGAACAGCTATAAACCATAGCCGTTTATTAATAGTCATCACACATCAGTGCAAATGTGTTGATCCTAATGTTATAGAAGCTCTTGAGAGAAAGAGGGAGAGAGAGAACAAGTATAGTAGTTTACCAATTTACATTTTAAGAAGCAAGGAAAGCATGAAACATGGATCTAAGGAGTCCTTTATTAATTAATATCATCATTAAATGATGAGATTGCTCAAACTGACACCTAAATATTAATATCTCATATAAAATGTATTTAAATTTTTATACAATAAGTAGTAATTATCATCAACTACACATTACTTGCTTATAAATATCCTGACTTTTCCCCCCCTCATCATTTGTGACAAAAACACAAAGCACTGAGCTATAAATAAAGCATTATCCCACTTGGTTTAAAAAAAACAAAAAAAAACAAAAAAGCTGTAGATAAATTAGCACAATGCATTCTCCTCTCCTTTCCTCTTCCACGTTTGCATGGTTGCATCTATTAAAATGCTGCTGTATCCCATCAAATCACTTTAGCCATGTTTACATGATTTTTACCATCTAGTCCCGCAGCTTATCGTGGTCATTACTCCACAATATTTATTTATTTTTTTAAACCATTGAAATGTGAACACAGCCCAGCACTTCATACTTGCCTGGCAGCAAGACAAAACAATTTTCTCAGATCACCTGAAATTAATCTTCTGCCACCCGCTGTTGTCCAGGCCCAAAAAGTTGTTTATTTAATTGATTTTATTTTTCATTCGAGAGGAGACACGGTCGCTCGAGTTGGGAGTGTATCCATGCAGAATAGAAGGTTATCTCTTTGAAGGGTCACTTCTGTTACTGTCCCCTCAAGTCATGGGGAAAATTGGGAACCTGCTAAGACAAATGAAGAGAGGAAAATGTTGTGGAATGGTGAAAGGAGGGGGCAGAGAAGACAGCTTTTGAGGATTTTACTGCATGCAACCATAATGTGTTTAGGCATGTCATGAGGACTTGTGTGCAGTATTGTTTGTGTGTAGAACTGTTTATTTCTTCTTCTTTTTGTTTCCCTGTTACTCTATGGTAGGTATTGAGAAATGCATAAAGCACCAGAATTTTCAATATACTAGACTTCTGGTGACTTGTGTAAAGATGTACTGTTAAATGATGTGTGACTCCAGCTGTAGATCATTTGGATTCACTCACTCACTCACTCACTCTCACACACACACACACACATACACACACACAGAGAAAGAGAGAGATGGCAGTATGAGCTGAATGTAGCTTGATTACTCTTTGTTAGGTTCATAATAGCAGCAGTTGCATAGCATGTGGAGTTCTTTAGTAAATGTGCATAATTTAACATTTTTCTTTTTTTTTCTTTCTTTGTTTCTTTCTCGTACTGTTACAACAGATCAGAGATCTTGACGTTTTTCCAGAAAATAGGACACAGACTGATGGAAAGGAAAATAAAAATCTTTTATATAGTTTTGCAGCATTATTTGTAAATTGAGTGCTGGATACATTTGACTGGACTGTCATAGTAACCAACCTGCCAAAGCAGACACCAGTTATTGTTTCTTTACTGCGGCTTGTTTAATTATTGATGGATTTAGTTTAATTTAATGGAGAATGAGTACGATTTTGGAGAGAAAGAGAGATGAAAAGCTTTCTGATGTTCAGTTGGTTGGTTTTAATATTGGATCAGAGGGGAAAAAGTTCAGTTGTTCACTTCTTCAGTTTGAGAATTCTTGCTGATGTCCATGACTCAGCTCTTAGTTTTTCCTATGGGCTTTCAAGTAACAATACCTTATATGTTCTATTAAAGTCCCATTAAATATTAAGGCAAAAATATTGCAAGAAAGAATAACGGGAGGTGAAGCTTCGTGGCAGGCTGGAAGGCTAAAATTTGCAGGTTACTTCTTATTTCAGTGTCATAACAAAAGTGTCAGTTATGTGACCACGCCACAGCATGGGACTAGACTTTAAAAAAAAAAAAAGCTCATTAATTCTTTATTTAATCCATCAGAATGCAGCAGAGATGCACTGTAAACTTGGTTGTTGTATTGAACTCTGTTCTGTATTGAGTATGATTGATTTGAGATTCCTTAAATGGCAAAGATCAAACCTTGTGCAACCTTATCTGTTATTCATAAAGTCTTAAGGTTTTCATTTTTATTTCGTATGAATTCATGGATGTTCTTTCAGATTCCTCGTCTTTGAATGAAAGTAACTGTGTATCTACAGTTCTCTCCAGCAGGTGACCTGATCTTCGAGGTTTACTTGGAAAAGAAAGAGCCAGAACACTGCTGTTTAATCAAGGTGTGTGTGTGTGTGTGTAAAGCCATGAACCAAAGTGGGGTAATCAAAGAATTCACTTATTTGATTGTGTCAGTAATTGTGTTTTATCTGCAGCAGTGGAAAGTTGCATGTAATAGACTTAATAGAGATGCAGATTTCAGCAAACTGTGTTTGTGTGTGTAAGAGGAACACATTTTTATAGTTTGGTGTAGTTCCAAATGACCCCACAAGTATAGGAATATCTAACAGTTTCGATCTTGTGGGGACATTTGGCTGGACCTCATGTGGAAAGTTGCCTTTTTGTTCATTCTTAATCTCTGCTAGCTGCTTTATCCTGGTCAGGGTCATGGTGGATCTGTAGCTTATGTTGGGAACAATGGGGTCCGAAACCAGTCTATTACAGAGCACAATGCATACACCCATCTAGTGCTAATTTAACAAAACCGGTGCACCTACATGTCATTGGAAGGTGGTAGAATATCAGAGAACATGGAAGAAACCCACACAGACATGAGGAAAATGCAAGACTCCAAGCAGGATCCCAGGAACTGTGAGGCAGAAATGCTAACCACTGTACCAAAAAAAACAACAAAAAAAAAACTAAAATAGCCCAAAATATCTCTTTTGGATGATGAGGTTTATGTGCAGGCATAGCAAGAATAGGAGAAAGAGAGAGAGAATATGAATATAAGGAAGAAAGAAATCAAGAAAGAAAATAATATACCTTCATACAGAAACGTGGAGAAAAAATAGACATACAGAGAGCATGAGCAAGTCAGTGAGTCAGTAGGTCAGAGAGAAAGCAGAAGAAAAAGAGAATACGTGTGTGAATGAGTAAGTGCATGAAGGGAGGAAAAGAATAACGGTATTGAGTAAGTGAGTGAATGAGAGAGGGAGGAAGTGAGTGAGGATGGGAGGGAGAGAGGGAAAGAGAGAATACAGGGGAAAGAGAAATTGAGAAAGGGAGTGAGTGGGGGAGTGAGAATGAGTGAGTGAGGGAGAGAAGGTGAAAAAAATGATTTATACTTTTGTGTCTTTTAAGTAGCTTTTATCCCACAGTACAAAGTATTAACACATTTAAGAAGGTCAGTATATGATGATGATGATGACGCTTTGTGTGTTGTGTCAGGTCTCTCCCACCGTGTGCGCTGACGAGCTGACTGACATCACTCTGGAGATGAAGGGCATAAAGGCAGACCAATATGACTTCTGGACCACATTTGAGGTCATTGAGACTGGAGAACTCGGTATGAAACACACGTGTACAGCAGTTCGGCTTCTTTCTTAACACCATATCGCTTACAACCTATTAAAGCAAAGGAACATATGTCAGCACTCTGCTGTCTAGCAGCTGTAACGTTGCATGTTACAGGAGTGCTCAGCCAGTTTATTAGAATCATTTCCTCTTGGTTAAAAAACTATTAACTGGCTCTGATGGGATTGTGGCGGTGGGGGAAAGAGGAGGTTCAGACTTGCCAATAGCATGCACCATGTTACCCCCTTTTGCAAATTAGGACGGGATAATGGATCTATTTTGCACTTGAGTGTGTTTTCTAATCAGACTCAGATTGGATGAAGATAATTGCAAATTTGCACTACGTAATTATGTGCACATGGAGGCCAAAAAAACAGCATTTTAATTTGTAATAGATTTTTTTTTTTTTTTTTTTGCAATAATGGAATTTGTTGATGGCATTTTAGGGTTTGATTTAACTGATATAAAAAAAAAAAAAAACACCACAGTCAAGGAGATTAATTTTGTGGTAGATTGGAGTTAAATTGTGAAAGATACCACCCACTAACATCTGACCTGAAATGCACACACAAGTGTGAAACATCAACAGACCAAAAAAACAGCAGCAAATTCAGAAACCTGACAACAGAACACAACAGCAAAGCATGAAATGTAACTCGGAAATTTGAAAGTCAAAACAGAAAGTCCTAAGTAAGCATCATATAACTATCACATAAAAAAAAGTCATTTTTAGTTTATCTAGTCAGCCTAGTGAAAATGATTTTATGCTTCTGAAAAACCTGACTTTCTATAGGTGTTAGACCTGCCTATCATTTTCTAAAGGGACTTAATTTAACATTGGAGTAGGCTGCTATGAGTTACAACTCAAAAAATACACGAAACAGCAGTCTTCTCCTCACAACAACCTCACTACTTTATCTTTAACTAAAATAATGAATAAAGCATTTATTTAGGCTCACATTTCCAACTGTAAACAGCCCTTTGTTTTATCAGAATGTTCTGCACTGTATGATGTTCTTTAAAAACCTACACTTTCCATTTTATGTATTTTCACATTAGTTTTTGGTTTTGCTGTTGGCTTTTTTGGTTTGTATGAGATTGTATTCGCCATAATCTGATCCATAAACTAAAGCCTTCCCAGAAGAGTAGAGATTATTAAAGTAAAGGTCAATTCCCTGTTAATGGCCATAGTTTTGTACTGGGACGCATTGACAATACAGTGGAACCTCGGCATAAGGACGTAAACTCGTATGCCGATTTGTACGCCTCCAGAACGAATTAAATTCGTATGCCGAGGTTCCACTGTGTGTATAGGTGTGATGGTCAGGTATCTGCATTCTTTTGACCATATAGCATAAAATAACAAGCCACATAACCTTTGTAGCACTTGATCATACTGTTTTGTTATGCTGTGAAAAATAATTAGTAGGTTTGCATTTAAATCTGCTCAAAGTGACTTCCAATATGATGCAAGGACACAAGCGAGCATTTGAGGATTAGGGGTCTTGCTCAAGAGCTCTGCAGTGGCTGTGTGGTGTTCCTGGAACTTCCAAACTTCCTTTCAGACTCTTGAGCCACTGAGACTCCAAAGAGTTTGTCTCACTCTCTTACTCGTGTGTGTGTGTGTGTGTGTGTGTGTGTGTGTGTGTGTGTGTGTGTCTCTCAGAACGCCCATTACACTACAAAGAGAAGATTCTGGAGCAGGTTTTAGAGTGGAGCACACTAGAGGATCCCAGCTCAGCTTTCCTGCTCATTAAGAAATTTCATGGATCTAAGATGTCCCGTTCCAACTTGGGTAGTGCCTCTTTACCTCTTTGAACACAAGGGACTGTAGCCACTTTTAGCCATTTACTTAGTGAAAATGCCAGAGTCTATATCTTTTCCCCTGAGTTTTATTTTCCACCATAGTAAGACATCATTTCTGCATGCTGCATTATTACAGGTTCAGTTCCCTTCAGCTCGGGCATCTATTCGACAATTTAACATCATGTTCTGAACTACATGATCCAATTTCTTCCGCTGCTATTAAGTGAAACCTTTCACTACCTTATAGCCAAGCTCATTTAGCGGTTGCTTTTGGCCATCCTTCTTCTCTTCCAAACATTAGCAATAACTAATAATAATAATAAACTTACACACACCTTGTCCTGTAATAGTCCATTATTGAACTGCAGTGAATGTAATGTACATCATTTTGCATACAAAGTAATAATACTTTAACAAACAATATCATTTAATCACTTTACTGGCTGATTTCTAATGTTGGCATGATTGCCAAAGCTATGAGCACATATTAGCAGATTGTTTGTTTGTTTACTTATTTATTGACGATACAGAATATGCCTCGTATAACATAGTGAAGTGAAGTACATATCATAGATGTATGTTGATCACTTATAAGAGTCGTCTGGGGTGTGTGTGTGCGTGTTGGTTTGTCTGTCTTTTAGTATTACAGAAGGACTTCACTAAAGAAGAGCAACTCAAGTTTAAAGATGGCTCCAGCAAACTGCTTTCTGGGAACAAGTTTCAGGACAAATACTTTGTACTGCGGGATAAGAAGCTGCTGCTATATAAAGACACAAAAGTATAAATCCTTTTTTTTCGCCTTCTCTCCCTTACTCACTCACTCACTCACTCACTCATTCCCTCACTCCCCACTCACTCCCTTTCTCCATTTCTCTTTCCCCTGTATACTCTCTCTTCCTCCCTCCCTCCCTCCCTCCCTCCCTCCCTTCCTCCCTCCCTTCCTTCCTCACTTTCTCACCCACTTCCTCCCTCTCTTTCACTCACTTACTCAATACCGTTATTCTCTTCCTCCCTTCATGCACTCACTCATTCTCACATGTATTCTCTTTTTCTTCTGCTCTCTCTCTGACCTTCTGACTCACTGACTTCCTCACGCTTTCTGTATGTCTATTTTTTACTCCATGTTTCTGTATGAAGGCATATTATTTTCTTTCTTGATTTCTCTCTCTCTCTCTCTCTCTCTCTCTCTCTCTCGCACTCTCTTGCTCTCTCATTTTAATTATCACCTTATTGCACTCCAGATCCAGGCAGATCAGGTTGATGGAGTGCTTAGTGCCTGTAGCAGTGTTGCAGTACCTCAGTTTGATCGTGATCACGATCAGCAGCTTCACCCTCTTCCTCCGTTCGCCTGCAGAGTCACCACTCTGACTCCTCTGATTCCCATACATTAGTTAACAGCAGTGTTTGCTGTCCCTACGATCAGCTAGTGATTAAAAGTAGGATGAAATTAGCTGCACTGTGCCGGTTGCTTGCCCCACTTGCAGTATGTTGTTAAGGGGGAATAAAACATTGGCTTCTGTGTTTTGAAACGAGGTGCAAAGCTGTGCCTCATTTGCATGGAATGAACACAGTGATTAAAACAGTACTACTTTTGTAAATTGTGCTTTGTTTTGTTCCGTGTGATTTTTGCGCCATGCGTATTCTGGTTTATTCTCCCTCTGGGGCACCTACACAAAGACTCACAGAGACAGCAATGTTTGTTAATAATTGATATTTGAAGGAAGGAAGTGTGTGTGTGGGTGTAGGGAGGCAGGTAAAGACATTTTAAAAGTAGGCTGTTCTCTTCTTAATTAGTATAATGTGTCAGAATGTTCTCCTAATTACTGAGTAAAGAAGGTGCAAATCAGCTGTGAAGCACAAATTTAATTGATATTCTGATGCTTTTGTTTTTCAAGTTTCTTGAGCAAATGAGTGGGCAAAAGGTTTGTGTGTGTGAGAACGAGAGAGAGAGGAAGAGAGATCTCATTTTTTTTTAATCATTATGCTCTTCTCTGTCTGGGGTCTGTTGTTCATTAAGTGTGAAATACATACCTTCTGGGCAACATTACAGTGTTTTTGGCATATGCTATTTTAAACAAGGCCCTTGGGCTTGTTTTCTGCTGTATATAGGATCTAGCAGTGTTATTTTCCTAATTTCAAACAAATGAACATGGGTAGATAAAAAAAAAATACACATCATGTACATAGCTCTGTAAGTCACTCATGCACAATTGCAAGTCTGATAAAATTACAGCACTTGTCACAATGATGGTTTGGGGAAAATATGATGGTGTCATTTTCACTGCCATCTCCTCAAGCAAAGACAGCTTTATTTTTTTCTACCAGATAATAATCAACAAAGTAAGCTAGAGCTTATAGCTATATCACTACCTTAGTTATGGACAAATTATATAACGCCACGCCGTCGTCAGAGATCACACGACGCACAGAGTGTAGATGTGCTATATTATGAATAGCATTTCTAAATTTTCTGTCAAATTAGTGAGATAATAATGTTATCTTTTCTTCAGAGTGCGAAACCGGAGAGAGAGGTTCCTGTGGAGTCGGTGAAGTGCTACTCAGGGATAAGAAAAAAGCTGAAACCAACAAGCAAGTAAGCATCTTTATTAATGCATTCTAATTAATTATCTTACAGTAAAGTGTTTAGTGCTGATTATTTGACGGGTAAACTCGCTGAACTTTTTAAAAAAAAACAAAAAAACAAAAGCTTCTCAAATTTATTTTTATGCAAAATAAATGGGGCTCAAAAGTCAGAGAATTAAACACATTACTCAGAATTAGTTTTGCCATCCGAAACACACGTTTCTGACAATCTGATTGATTAAGATCGATTCCAAAGAATTTTTGTGTGAGCCTCTGTCCTCATTAATATCACTTGGAGACCAGTGCTGTCGCAGATGCTTGTGCCAAAGATTTGTTAGTTCAAAATTCTACCCCAGAGGAAGGATTGGTGAGGCTCCCGAAAACCACATTTAAAATCTCACAATAGCAGAATTGATCAAATGTAATTAGGTTTTAACACGTACAAATGATCCGTTTTGTCCTTTCTCACTGGGAACACTGACGCACTAATTTTTTTTTTTACTTTAATCATTTTATTCGACCAGTTATATTTTTTCATAAACTCGTCTATGAAGGTTGATAACAGTAGGTCTGGAATTGTAGTACATTTCCCAGTCCTATAGGATAGGAGAAGACAAATGCAACTGAACGGAGAAGGAGAGATTAAAGGGAATATTGATCCAGGTTATACCGAGTGGCATTAAAGAAAAAAAATCAGAAAGGGGAAAGACAGCTGAATTTACAGATTGACAGGAATAAGGTTGCTTGCAACACAATAAAAGATGTGTTGTCCATCAATTAAAAGACAACAATGAACCTCTAAATCAAAAAAGGGCAGCTCACAATTGCCTCATGCCATCCAGAAGAGTTTCCTGTGTATTTAATATCTGAAAAAACTTTGGTCATAATAAGAGCCACTGGTTATGATGTAGAAAATGTGGTTATATATCACTATCGCTGGTTATATATCATCTAACTATATGTCAAGATGATCTATTGTATTATATTCTGCTCATGAGCTTCAGTTTTCGCTCACTGTATCTAACTTAGTTCATATGTGGAACACTGTGTCTAAAACAACTTTTAAAATAGTCAGAAGTGGAACCAAGTTGGCATTTTATGGCACCATCTCAGACTTGTTCAAAAAGTCAACAAAACATCACAAGTTAAACAAAGAACGAGTGCGTAAGGTTGTATGATCTGTACTCTCTCCGTGCCCTGTCCGTTGGCTAGAAAGCGCAAAGTGCTTTTATACACAGCATAGCACAGCCTTCCTGTACATTTCGAATCCATTAGTATCATGTGCTGAAATATTGCCAAAGAGCAAAGAGCATGGAGGCCTTCCTTTAGCCCAAGCTTTTATTCCTCCCACCAGCTCTTTAAACCGCATTTAGGCCGCAGTAAAGGAAGCTAAGCTGAATTTTACGGTTGCTTAGTGCTTAAGCAATCCTCTGGGGGTCAAGTTCTGTGACTGTTGGAAAGAGTTGAGAATAGACTTAAATCGATATGTGGGCCTTAGTGAAATGCTGGGAGGGTAAAGGTTTATGTGTTATTTTCCAACTCTCTCTCTCTCACTCTGATTCTCAACAGTTGGGGTTTCACAGTTTACACACAAAAACAGCAATGGTAAGAGAAATTAATTTTGGACTAATTGAACAGTCAGTGATATGAAGATGAATTGAGATGCTTTGTTGTCCATGTATATTTTGTATTATATTTATCACCTGCTCTTGAATAGATAGGAAACATTTTGCAGTTTTCTTTAGCTATTGGTGAATACTATAGATATGAAGTTAATGCCTGATCATGTATTCTGTCAATGAGGTATTTCTGCTGTGAGGGAAAAGATTCACAGCTGGACTGGGTTACAGCCATTATCAGAAGTAAGGTAAGTGCATTAAGCGACTCTTACACTTCTAAGGAAATTTTTTTTTTTTTTTTTGCCTCTGTGCAGACTTAAGTAACCAAAATCCGGTAATTTTTCAACGAAGCAGTTTCCTTTCTGCTAAAAGAAGGAAAAAAAGGGGATTGGTACATGAATAAAGAGAAAGTTTTGAGGTCATTCTCTGGCTGCATAAATCACATTATCCTGAAAAGTCTTTTAGCAGAAATAAGGTCATGTAGACTGCCACAATCGCACCGGCTCCATCACACTCTTCTCTCCACAGCTGAGTGCAGCTACTGACCAAAGGCCTGACTCAGCTCAGTGTGCATTAATAATAGAAGCAGAGGGCACACACTGGCACAGGGGCTAGCGAAGATTTAGACGTTTCCCCTTTCTCTACTCTAGTGCTTCTGTCTTATCTGCCGTCCTCAGTCTTCTTAAATTTATTGTCCTCCTTCTTTGTCCCAAAGTAGCAATACAGCATTAAAAAATTAAAGAGCTCTTATTTGCCTTCTAGGAAGCATACAGCAGATTTCTGGTTAAAGAAGGACTGAAACATTGAGACCGAGAAAAAAGAAGGGGGATGAGATGTGCTTAATTATTTCTTTTTTTAAATATATTTTTTAAGCACATCTGTTTTGTGTATGCTGGAGCAAACCCAGGAAGTAGATTAATTGATACTCTCAGACTCTGTCTTACTGTTTCACACACTCGCAGTCCCTAAGGCATGGTTCCCATAGCAATAGCAGAGGAACAGTGGATAGGTAAGAGTACAGGTAGATGAGTCCCTCTGTTGCTAAAATGAGGATGAACGTGCCAAGAACAGGATCAGAGGCCGCTGAGTCACACAGAAAAGTACGAGCTGTCTCAGCAAGCGGAAGGAGGGCGTGCTGGTCGCTCAGGTAGCAGTGCAAAATGTTCCAGCACATTTGTTCTGACATCATTAAAGTCTTAAAGTTGTTGTGGTGGGTTTTGTTTTTTCATTTCTTAACCGTTTTAGTGTGTTGTTAAAGATATGGAAGAGTTTATAATTATTTGCATTCTGTGTGTTCAGTGGTTAACATTCTATCAGGCATGACAATGACTTGTGCTCTTCTTGCTGTATGTCAGAAGGATAATGAATGAAATCGTGCAGTTGCTCGAAAGCTTTCAGTAATCAAACATCAGAACGGGGAAAAATGTGTCATGATTTACCTCCTTCAGCTCAAACTAGTCCGATCTCTCTCATCAACAAGGTGTTGCAGCCTACGGTCTCTCTGCTTACAGGAGGTTTTTTGTTTTTCGCACCATTTTGTGTAAACTCCAGACTGTTCCAAGGAGATCAACAGTTTCTGAAATACTCAATCCAGCTCTACTGCTACCAACAACAATTGATGTCACAGAATGCCCCCCCCAACCCCCGCCTTCCAAATTTGATGTTGCCCCCATTCTGGGGTGAATATTAACTGAAGCTGCAGTAGTATGTCTGTAGTTATGCTTCACATTAGATTAGTAATCTCTGTATAAATCTTTTAGATTTTATTGCTCTGCATTTTTAACTTGGCCGTTCGTTTTTGGTACAGTACAAAATGATAAGAGATGATGTAAAAAAGAGTAATATATTCCCACATGATAAGATAATAAATCTTTACCAACATGTCAGTTTGCATGGGATATACCAGGGTCGGGTGATCTCAGGCTGTATTACATTTCATGACTTAGTAACCAAACTAATTTACCTGTGGTTGTAAGTATAGCTCTACAAAGAAACACAGCCTTTAAAAAAAAAAGTACAACAGAAACCACTTAGACCAAAGTACTAATTTAAGTAAAATGTAATAAATTCTTCACATCAAAAATGGTAAATAATTATTTCTAAAAAAAATGAAGTCAAGCATGAATACTGTAGATTTCAAATTTTTAATTTCACCTTTACTAATGTCTGTACGTCTACTAAAATAAATAGAAAGGTGAACATCAGGAAATATGTTCAAATACTGAATACATTTGCTGACTAAATATTTTTGTTTAACCTAATAAAGGGTTCAAGTATCATTGTTTGGGATTTTATTAGGATTGTCTGTGGATTCTTTAAATAGCTGAGGAATTCAGCTATTCTTAGAGAACTATTTGTGACATAAATTATATTACAGTCTATATGAAAGACATGCAATCCATAACAAAAGTCCTGATATTACAGATTTGGAGGAGACTTAAATCCCAGAGATACACCCATGATAATGACGTTCACCACCTCTCCATGTAAAACTAATCCAATCCGAATAGGGCTGTAGCCAGTCCTAATACTTGCCCCCAACTGAACAGCTGTGTTAGGAACATGACAAAATTTTCTCTCTTGGAGAGAAAGAGCAGAGAGTGCTTCTCCACAGCATGAGAAGCCTGAGTGATGAGCAAATATTTGCAATCTCCAACAAGCCAGTAATGTTTTCCAGTTCTCTGGTAAGCCACAGCAAATGAGGTACAGACAGACTATGAAAATACTGTGGAGCATCTGCTAGGTTTAAGCTCTGAGGGCAGAGATTTCCAGTGCCGAGAATTCCACCTTTTACCCAGATACAACCCCCCATCAGCTAACAGTCAAGTGAGTCCTGACGCATTAATCATCAGTGTAGCTCCAATTAAATAGGTTATTTAACTTTGATTATCAAATACATTATTTCATAACTCACTGTAATTGCTGCAAATTTCCAGCAATGCATTTTGTTTGCACCTGCTGATGGCATCTTCAAATTGTTAAGTTCTCTGGGACCTTAATGAGACATCTCGAATCTTTCCCCAAAACTTTTATTAACTTTATTTCTAAAGTTAAATATCCCACCGTAGTGTGGTTTGACAATGTGAAGTGTATGAAAGAGCAAGAATGTGCTTAAGGGCAATAAAATTACCAAGTTCCAAGGTCATGGAGACACCAAATGTTGTAACTCTTTATATCGTTGAAAAATGGACACTTTAAAGTAGAAACATCAAACACTAAATCATTTAGTATTCTCCCTGTGCCTCACATAACCTAACTGATGAGACATTTAAATAGGGAGTTGAGAGGAAAAATGTGACAATGAAAATAATGAAAAGAATGCTTCCCTCAATCATATTTTTGTTAAAGAAAGTAAAGTTAATTAATTAAACTCATTGTGACAAACCAGTGTCTTCTCATTTATATAACAGGCCTACTTAATGGCAAAATTCAGCCAAAATAACTCCCCAATTAATCTTTTATAATTATCATGTGAATTTCTTTTATCTCCATGGTTTATTTTCACTATAAAAAAGTCCTCAGGGCTTAACTTGTGCTATAAGTATAACTTTTGTGCTATAACGTCTTCTCTCTTTTTTTTTTTTTGTTTGTTTGTTTGTATAGTATCAAGGAGACTTATGGCCTACATGCAAAGAAAAGAGCAAATCCTCAGATCAACAGTGCAGCAGAGAGCATGCTTCTGCTCGCCTGGGTTCAGTGATTGAAGCAGCCAAACACAGCATGGAGGTCAGCATCTAAAAACCTTCACGCTGGCTTAGAGTCTATAGAGTTTTCTTTTAGTTGATCAAATGATTACATGTTTCTCCATGTCTCTCAATATAATATAATGGAAGAGGTTTAAGATCCCAAGGATTACGGTCATGCATGACCATTCTCTTCACTTTCATTCACAGGAGAACAAGATGGTGCCCTACAATGTCACTTCTGACAAGATGACGTTAAAGAACTCAAACGAGGCTGAACATTTGCATAGAATGCCAGTACTGGAGAGCTGTTTTAAGCCTAAGATCCAAAAACGAAATTCAATACAAGGACCAATTTTGGCCTCCAGCGGAGGAAATTATCCACCGTCAAGAGACAAAATGGCTGTCGAAGGATCCCTACAGACTCTGTGTAGACCTGTACCTCATCCAGATTCTGATAACCACACCCGACCTCAGTTGAAAAAAGCAATGATTGGATGCAGCACAGTACAATTGCCTCAGAGTCTTCTAAGTGAATTGAGCAGCGTTCTCAGCCAAACAGGACGCATACCCAGACAAGAAAACTGAGAGCTTGCAAAAAAACAAAACAAAACAACAAAATACAAGGCTAGAGTGAAGAGGCGGAAAGTGTTGCAAGGGGTATTCCGGAGGTTCAGAGAGCATCTGACTCTCAGCTATCAGGAAGGCCTCTAGAAAAGCAAAACAAAGCTGTAAATAATGTAAAATTTATATATTGTGCAATCACATGAAAGCTTTTCTCTATTTAGACCTTCACAAATCTTTTAAAAAAAACAACATCTAACTGCAACCATCTAGCCAATACTATTGTACAGTGATGTTTCTGATAGTAAGTATATGTAATGTAAAGGGCTCTGTTATACATTTATAGGTCAAACATCAGTAGGAGTGTGTGGATGTATATGTCTTAGAGTGTACACACTTCTTGCTCAACTTTGACCACAGTCAAACTAGCCTTTTGTCCATGGATTTCACTGCAACACACAAGATAACAACAGATATTTAGCAAAGCACAGAGTCTGTTATACAAATAACAAAATATATATATATATATATATATATATATATATATATATATATATATATATATATATATATATATATATATATATATATATATATATAAAATCACCCACAGGTACACCATTGTAAGGGACTTTTAGACACGCTCTATAAAAATGCACAACAATTCTGCTCGATTTTCCGTATTTAATTTCAGTCCTTAAATTGAGGTCTAGTAGAGGTCAGTCCACACAATCCTTAGACGTAAAAGCATTGGGCAATTTAAAGTTTGTTATATATAGAAAGTATTTAGAATGAAAACCCCTTTTCCATTTCCTCCAGTGTTAATGTTTCCTAAACCGTCAACAGAAGCATTCCCTTTTATGCTGTGGTGCTGTAATATCCCAAGTCACTCCAAGTCACTCCAAGTCGTTAAATAATGAATCTTTTTTCCGAGACGGTCCACATGGGCTTTTGTTGTCCGGTTTGCTTGAAATATTTAGCAACCTTTTATTATGCATTATGTAGCTGCTACCTTTTTTGATGTTCTTGTAAAAATATTCTCAGTGTGCACTTTGTGCCTTTCTTTCCAAAAAGTGTAATGTATGAATGTAAAACAATTTGTGACATTGTCTCAATAAATGACGCTAACAGTTAGTTTCTATTAGAAGATTTTTCTTTTGAAGGTGCTCTGTGTTTTTATTATAAATTAAGTCATTTTTCTTCTATAGATCATACCATACACTAAGTTGCCAATTATTAAGTATATCTTGTACCTCAGTAGCAAATGTTAGGTATACAGTTATTAATTTTTATAACTAAAAAAAAAAAAAAAAACACCATCTCTGCATAAATTAACAGCACATTAATAGTTGTTTTGTCTCACTGAATAAAACAGTCACACCCTCACCTGTTCCATTGGATTAACACCCAGCAGATCATAGCTGGCAGATGTAGCTGTTGTTTTTAGACAGGTCTGAATCATCTGGGGAGTGTTGTGTGACACCTGCACCCTTTTTCTTTTGATTCCTTTGTTAGAAATAATTAGCGCGGTTACGCAGAGACACCTTGAGCACAGCCAGATGTCAAGGTCCTGAAGCACAAAGAAATGTGCCACCTTTACGCTCCTGTCACTCAACTGATTATGGCAGTTAAAGATAAATACAGAATTTTTGAAATCTGTGTGAAAAAGGGTGTGTTTGTGGTACTCACCTGTGCTCACTTGAATCTTGCATGCAGGAGGTTGCATATGTTGCAGCTATTTTTGCAGAAGGTAAGTGATAGAGAGAGTTGATATAAAAATCTTGGATATATGTGCAGCAAAGAAATTTTATACAGTTTATTTATAGAATCTATGCATCCCTTGAGCTTTGTAAAGTGAACATGATGCACTAAAAAAATGTGCCGATTTTGTTTAGGGGAAGTCACTGCTAGTGGTGATGAGCAAATCGGGCTCAATACTGTGTTCGCGAGTCAGTGGTGGTGATTGATGGGCGCTGGCAGATATCTAATTTTCTATATGGTGTAGTGCCACCACTATGTGTAACAAACATGCTTGCTGTTTTAATGCATGGAATAAAAAAATGGACATCATTAAATAATTAACAGCGATAATTTCTGTGGATTATGGTGTCCATATGTTCCTCAGCATCAATGGTTCATATCCTCCAGCAATTATAGTAACAAAAAAAAAAGATGCAGTCAAGACAGGGCTAAGGAATAAAACTAGATCTTTAAAGAAACCACTTCAGGAAACTCAATTTAAAAAAAAAAAAATGGAGCCAATATGATTCAAACATTTGCTCATAAATGATGCAGTGTGTCTTCCTAAGCCATTATTACTGAGAGACTCCTGTTTGATCAGGGTGCAGGCCAATTCAGTTATTTTGGAAAGGATATAAAGGCAAGTCTCATGCACCCAGGCCTGCTTTTTGATATTATTATTTATTGATGGGCCTCAGCTGATTCTGCACATATTGAATTAGCTGTAAATAAAACCTGCTTGCTGTTTTAATCAAAGAAGTGGGAAAGGGCCATAGGGGAAAGAGCGAGTGTTGACATTTCCTCAAAAGGCTTAATGAAACCTTTATGAGCTTGTTTTAGTATAATAGACAGATGCTTTCATTTTGGCTGAAAGAGAGGAGTTCAAAGTTAACTTTTTTTTTATTATCTGGAACGAGACGTTTGGCAAGTTTAAATTCACAGGACAAATTCACCATGTAGCGTTTCATTTTGGCTTAATATCACTTTTGTAAATCGCAGCTTTAAATCGGATTAATCCTGGTGTAATCATCGTGTAGATGCTTGCTTCTCCTTACCTGGAGAAATGCTTTGTCGGACCGGACTGTTACGTTTGATGTAATCAAATTGAGGCAATAGTGCTGAGAGCACAAACAACAAAGCCCAATCTCATTCCTGTTCAGCTGGATATCAGCCACTTGAATTGGACATACCACTTTATTGGCAGCCTTTGCCCTAAAGCTGGGGAGAAAATAAATAAATAAATAGCTGAAGTGATATGAAGGTTGAACAGAACGGAAGACCACAATCATACCTGAAAATTATGGCAAATTGCATTTATCATGGCCTGCATGTCTGCTTTGATTATAGCCTGATATGCTAATTTACAGTATCATTCACACTTCATGGATTCTACTGAATGGGTCTCCCAAACGCCTTCCTTGGTTCTCAGAGGTTAAATACCCATTGTTAAGTTACACAGCAGGCTAAATCTAATCAAGATGTAGACCGGGTATGGAGGAAACCATGCAACATATGTGTGAGGCAAAAGGATAATGAGCCGATATTCTCTCCGAGTTATTCACGGGTGGGATGAGATTTGGGGGAGTTATGCATCATTATGAGACTTATCATATTAGGATTAATAAGCTCGTTGATATTACACCATTTGTTCATTTGGCACAGGACTCAAATTTTGTATCATAATAAGCATGGCTGCATTTTCCCCCAAATCCACCCCCCCCCCATCCCATTATGCCTTTATCTGAAAGCGACCCTTGTTGAATGGTGAGATGCCTGATTGGCTGCATAACCACTATAGCAGCTAATTAGCAGCTGGAAAGACAATGCAGGGCTGATGCGAGATAATCTGTGATCACACATGGAAAAAATGTTCACGATGAGGTAAGGTGAAGATCGCATAAATGGTGGGTGGGTCTGTGCAAGTGACAGTGCAAGCGAGTGAGCGTGTATGGAAGCGACAGTTTGAAAAGAAAGGTGACACTGTAAAGCCACCACAAAAGAGAAACACTTGTCAAGTGATGAAAACTAGAATAGTAATATATTTGAGCTGTGGAAATTTGCGAAAGCTGAGCTCGATCCATATTAATGCTGTTCTCCGAATGATTTTAAAGAAATGTTAAAGTAATATATATATATATATACACACTATATTGCCAAAAGTATTTGCTCACTCATCCAAATAATCAGAATCAGGTGTTCCAATCACTTCCATGGCCACAGGTGTATAAAATCAAGCACCTAGGCATGCAGACTGTTTTTACAAACATTTGTGAAAGAATGGGTCGCTCTCAGTGAATTCCAGCGTGGAACTGTGATAGGATGCCACCTGTGCAACAAATCCAGACGTGATTTTGCTCACTCCTAAATATTCCACAGTCAACTGTCAGCTGTATTATAAGAACGTGGAAGTGTTTGGGAACGACAGCAACTCAGCCACGAAGTGGTAGGCCACGTAAACTGACGGAGCGGGGTCAGCGGATGCTGAGGCGCATAGTGCGAAGAGGTCGCCAACTTTTTGCAGAGTCAATCGCTACAGACCTCCAAACTTCATGTGGCCTTCAGATTAGCTCAAGAACAGTGCGCAGAGAGCTTCATGGAATGGGTTTCCATGGCCGAGCAGCTGCATCCAAGCCATACATCACCAAGTGCAATGCAAAGCGTCGGATGCAGTGGTGTAAAGCACGCCACCACTGGACTCTAGAGCAGTGGAGACACGTTCTCTGGAGTGACGAATCGCGCTTCTCCATCTGGCAATCTGATGGACGAGTCTGGGTTTGGCGGTTGCCAGGAGAACGGTACTTGTCTGACTGCATTGTGCCAAGTGTAAAGTTTGGTGGAGGGGGGATTATGGTGTGGGGTTGTTTTTCAGGAGCTGGGCTTGGCCCCTTAGTTCCAGTGAAAGGAACTCTGAATGCTTCAGCATACCAAGACATTTTGGACAATTCCATGCTCCCAACTTTGTGGGAACAGTTTGGAGCTGGCCCCTTCCTCTTCCAACATGACTGTGCACCAGTGACCAAAGCAAGGTCCATAAAGACATGGATGACAGAGTCTGGTGTGGATGAACTTGACTGGCCTGCACAGAGTCCTGACCTCAACCCGATAGAACACCTTTGGGATGAATTAGAGCGGAGACTGAGAGCCAGGCCTTCTCGTCCAACATCAGTGTGTGACCTCACAAATGCACTTCTGGAAGAATGGTCAAAAATTCCCATAAACACACTCCTAAACCTTGTGGACAGCCTTCCCAGAAGAGTTGAAGCTGTTATAGCTGCAAAGGGTGGACCGACGTCATATTGAACCCTATGGATTAGGAATGGGATGTCACTTAAGTTCATAAGATTCAAGGCAGGTGAGCGAATACTTTTGGCAATATAGTGTATATATCAGCTCATTCGTATGCTTAAAAAATCATATGCAAAGAATTGCAGGAATTGTCCTATACTAGATTCTATATTTGACTTTAGCTCATGATTATGATGAATTGGTCAAACTTTGTATGGAAAGGGATATTTTTCTTATTAGTTTACAAAATCCCACAGTCTTACAATTCTCCTCTGACCTCACCCATCACCGAGGTGTTTCCGCCTGCAGAACTTCCACTCGATAGATTGTATTTTGTTTTTCTGCACCATTCTGTCCAACCTTTAGTGACTGTATGAGAATGCATTAAAATCCCAGGAGATCAGCAGCTTCTGAAATATTCAAACCGACCCTTTTGGCAACAACAAACTTTAGATGTTGACCTGTATCTGCATGATTTTATGCACTGCAGTGCTGCCACATGGTTGGCTGATTGGATAATTGAATGAATGGGCAAGGGCTTTTATTAAAGTGACTGGTGAGTGTATATTATGCAGCCTGTGCTCCTGAACTGTATTTGATTTTTGGCTAAAATCCATATTAAGAAAACAGGATACTGGGCCAGCATATGTATATATATATATATATATAGTGTTGAAACTACACTGCAGTCACTTAACTGCGGGCCTAACAGAACAAGTTACCACGTGACTACTGCGAATAAGTGCATTTAGCAGATAACACACAGCAAGCCTCAGGCTGACTGATGTGGAAAACCTCACATCATGTCAAATATGCTTGGTGAGTTGTCCAATCAGTCCACTAATTACTATGTAGACTTCCCCTCCATGCTGCTGTTAAAGCCCAGGAGCTTGCCTGAGCTCACTGACAGTTAGCCTAAATGAAGACTCACAGAAGAGTGAAATGTCAGTCAAATACATAGAAAAGAAAGCTGTTCTTTTTAATTGTTCTAATATGAACTAAGTGTTGTTGTATTTTTTTTTTCCAATTATTCTCACTGACAGGCCTAAATATCACTGATGGTGCCTCTGATGTGGATGTTGTCATGAAATGGTAAACTGATTGTTACTATGTTATTGGGCTTTGTGTACCAGCAGCAGTGACTCATGGGACTGCTGGAGTCTTTGTCATACTGCATCTGAGATGCTTTGTCAACACATTTGGCCAACAAAGTATGGTTGCAGTTATTCTTTGCTATATTCATGCTGTCACATCTGTTACAATAGTCATCATTATTCTCAGGCAAAGTTAGCATGAGTCATTGTTTCTTCTACATTATTTCTGCTTAAGCACCATTTCTATTCAAGCACCAGCTTCTATCTGCCAGACAGCCCTGGTCAATCAATATCCATGTTCTATTTACACTCTGACCAGAAAGAACAGACGTTTTGAAGTTGCAGCATAGCAAGCCAGCGAAAGTAACATTTAGCTGAAGATGTTCTCCATATCTCCCAGGAGAATAATATAAAGTAATCGTACAAAGCGAGTACAGTACAGGTCTACAGTACATCTGATTTTATAACATATGAACATTTTAACGACATCAGATAACGTTAGCATTAAATATTACTGACGTTAACTGGCTATATGCAGTGGGCTGAATAAACTTTCTAGTGTATCCAGAGATTGCAGATCAGCTAGTGGATGTGAATGTAGTGGATTTATTTGTGTGGTTCTACAGAAAGAGGCATTAATAAATGTTTTACATTTTTTAAAAACGTGAAATAAATATTTAGTATTTTCTATATGTGATCGCAGTGTTAATGTTTTCATTATGTTTTTCCTCTGAAGAAAATCCATCCATTTCCTGTGCTGCTTATCCTACACAGGGTCATGGAGAGCCTGGTGACTATCCTAGGGGACTCATTTGGACAGGGTGCCACCCCACACAGGGCATAATCAGACACACATACACTCACAAACTACTGACAATTTAGAGGTGCCAATTCACGCGCCTTTGGACTGAAGAAGGAACCCTGCCTAAGCATGAAGAGAACATGTAAAATCCAGGCAGTGGTTGAAACCAAACCCCCAGCCTTGTGAAGATTTGAGGCAAATGTGCTAACAAGTAAGCTACATGCTCCCTCTAATATATGTTTGACCATTTATGCAACATATTTTTTTTTCATATTATTTCATTCATATTATTTTTTTATATTACAACAAAGTTTTGCTTAAAATGAAACCAGATTGTGTAGAATCATCTGTAAATGAACAGTATTTGATGTTACAACATAATAAGGTTATATGTAAATGTAACTGTCAGCACTTACAGCCTTAGAGTTCTGTAAATTGGAATGTAAAAATGTTAAAGTCCCATATCTCAAAACATCTCTTAACTTAGATATATCTATATTCTACGGCACCTATTAAACTAAATGCCTTCTTGTGGGTCTATCAATCCAATTTATAAGGCAACTTTGTTATTGAAATGGTGCAAAACCATTGCATTCTGTGTAGTATTTAATTGTTTGAGGAGCTACTGTACTTTTCTGTTCTCAGAATTAGTTCTTAACCTCCTCAGGGCCAGCAGCATGAGTAAACTGTGTCGCCACTAACGAGGCTTCTCTTCGGTCATAATTAGCATTAATTCCCGCTGTTAAAACCCAGACATGCTATGCAGGTCATGAACAAGCCAGGGACAGTAGTGACTCTTGTTTATAGCTCTGTTTCTGTCTGAGCTAAATAAGTGGAGTGTTAATGGTGGAGAATGCTTGTTGACTGGGTAATGCTGGAGTCTCAGAGCTGGTTAATAATTGATGGCGTAGTATCATCAAACAGGATGAGCACACTGCCTGTGTGTTGTCAGTGGAGGCATTGCTAGGACTTACTGTACATGGTTGGGCGCGTTGAGCCTTCAGGTCTGCTTTATCAAACAGAGCTGAAATGCAGTGATAAATGGATGTTTGAGTTCTCAGCTGCCGGCCAGTGTTACTTGCCCGCTGACAGCTAGAATCATACATTCATATATCTGTGCTGTAGGAATTTTGTGCAGTCACCACAAAAAAACCCTACGGGTATTTCCTTGAATATCAATGTCACAACATTTATGCTAGCAGATGACAAGAGACAGACGGAATGAACAAGTAGTTCCTGGCATCACATTGCTGACTTTGTAGACTTTCGAGTACGACAACTATTTGTTGGAGTATGAAGAGAATGAGCTGTTGGTACTTAATGCACTTATTGTGCTCTGTCAGTCACTGACCATTTTTCAGTTATTTCAATCGCAAGAAAAACAAAAATAAAGCAGGCTAAAGATGTACTTCATCAGCTTTCTTCTTAAATATGGCAACAGCATACAGGAGAATTTTGGTAATATTGACCAATATTATAATTTGATGGAAATACAAATTAAACAATAACACAATGGCAATAATTATAATGATGACTGTTGTGTGTATATATATATACACAAAGGAATATATGTATTTATGCATGTGTGTACATTTATTACGTATATACATGAATCATTTGATCATTATTGCAAAGTGAACTACCATAATACTAGAGCGTGTATCTTCACCAGGAAATCAGTTTAGTAACACTTTACCTTGATCCGTTTATCCTGTATGCAGATTTGGGCATTTAAGTCCAGAAGTTATGTTAATATTTAGGCAGAGAATGTGATTCAGGTTTGGGTTTTATACATGCTTGAGTTGTTTTTTCAGGCTTCCCACTCAGATTATGCAAATTATTGAAGAAAAAAAAAAAAAGTTAATAAAAGATTTTATTAATAAAAAAAGTTTCTCAATAATAACAGTGTCTCATACTAATGCAGTATGCTGTGTAATTTGATTTCCCCTGTGTGAAAAAAACCTTTTTGTACACTTTCAAGGGATGATACTGTAAAATACTATTAATTTGCCAGTATATTTATGTATAATATTAGTCTTGAATGACATTAAACTTTTTTGTGGGGGTGTACGCTTTTAACAGCCCTATATATAAATGTCAGTTTAACATACTGCAATTACATCACCCTGTCAGAGAGTGGTGCTGTACTTAATACTGTTTTAAAATGTTGTCAAGTTTAAGCTCAGAATATCCTCTGTTATATTTAAACTCCATGCATGTGCTTAATTCTCATATTACATCTGAGGGATGAAGAACGTATAGAGTGTGTACACTAATCAGGCATAACATTATGACCACCTGCCTATTATTATGTTGGTTCCCCCTTTCACTGACAAAACAGCCCTGACCTCTCAAAGCATGGACTCCACTAGATCCCTGAAGGTGTGCTGTGGTATCTGGCACCAAAATGTTAGCAGCATATCCTTTAGGTCCTGTAAGTTGTGAGGTGGAGTGTCCATGGATGGAACTTGGGAATTGGATTGAGATCTGGGGAATGTGAAGGCCAAGCCAACACCTCAAACTCATTGTTGTGCTCATCAAACCATTCCTGAACCATTTTTGCTTTCTGGCACGGTGCATTATCCTGCTGAAAGAGTGCAGGAGGAAACCAGAGTATGTGGAGGAAACCCTGAAGCACAGGGATAACATATGAACTCCACAAACTATCAGGGAAGAGGCAGAAATCTAATCCTTAGCTTCGGAGGCAAATGTTCTTACCAATAAGCCACCAAGCCTTCCATATACAGTAATATTTTAATGCTACTTGGAAATCTTTTTGATGCTAAAACTGACAAACAAAAAAGAATACAACTATAATGTACAGCCACTGAAGTCTTTAGGGCAGAAAAAACCATAAATGTCCATGAAAATGTGTAGCAGCATTAAGAGCACCATACACAGAGTATAAATAGAACTGTGCTCTTCCCACATTTTTGGCATCCATGAAAGAAGTCCTTCCCATCATCCCAATTTAGCCCCTATATATAACCAACAACATGGTGTCTCATCACTAACTCCTAAGAGAACGAAGGATAGCCTGAAAGAAAATCCTACCAAGCAATTGTGTGATTGGTGATTGGTGGTGATTCTTAAAATGTCATGGTCATTGATCACCTTTTGGAAAGTGTGTGTGCCGATCTTTACCAAAGACACTGATAAATATGGCATGCTGCAGACAAAACAAACACGAAGAGAGAACAATAGGTGAAAAGGAGATGAGAAACCAAAGAGAAGAGGAGTATAAGATCAAAAGTGAAATGGTTATAAAGTGGAGGAAGCAGTAGAGAAAGAGAAAGGGGAGCAATGATGAAACCTCTAGTGTCAGGGAGAGACAAATAGCTGCAGCACAGCAGCTCCTGCATTTATCAGAGCCAGGCTTTGGCCTCTTATCTTAATGAAGGATTCTGTTTACACCTCGCTACCCATGTCTGCCCCATACCAACCATAACTCTCATGGCTTCCAACAGGAAATACATTAATAAATGAAGTAAATGATGCTGAGTCACACGGTTGTCAGCAGAGAGAGCTGCTAGTCTCTGTAATTTCTTACTCAGATATGCTAAGGTGGTGGAACAACACGATTGCATGCATTGATCTCAATGGTCTCTGTTATATTCAGTTGGAGGGCACACCTGTGGCTTTTGTACGCATAGAATGTATCAGCCAAGCTTTATTCTTCACATCTTTCATGTTTCTGTTCCTTGTTCATTTCTGCTGGTGTCTCATGTGCAGTCATCGCATCACACACACACAGTCTGACACTTGCTGACATGAGATCTTGCTGTTCCTGGCCCCAAATTGTGTCTAACTGTGTTAAAGCAATTGGGGCATTTATTGCTGTAGCAGAAAGACAAGGACAAGAGACAGAATGTGGCAGCTTCTACAAAGTAACAGGATAAACAAGGAGAAATCAGTAGGATTATTGCACACATTAGTTAAAAATAAACTGGGATTACTATTACTACATAGGGGACAAGCTTGAAGTGTCCAACAATAACCTTACCTTATAATCATTATAAGGGTTTGACCATCCATCCATCCATCCATCCATCCATCCATCCTCTACACCACTAATCCTACTAGGTCACAGGGAACCTGGAGTTTATCCCAGGAGTCTCAAGGCACAGACAGAGTACATCATGGAAAAGATGTCACTCTATCACATGGCACAATCACACACTACATGCTGTTTAGAGACTAAACAAGCCTATAACGCATGTCTTTGGACTGGAGAGGAAACCCTTGAAACATGGGAAGGACATGCAAACTCCACACACACATAGTGGAGGCAGGAATCAAACCCCCCGCCCCATTTTTTTCATTCATCTTCATTAACAACTTGGTCTTGAGCAGGTTCATAGAGGATCTGGAGTCTATCCCAGGAACACTGTGTGTGAGGTGGGAATGGGATGAGATGCCAGTTCCAGAGCACAATTCACACAAAAATTTGCAATCCCATTACCTAAAAGCTTTTATCATAAGTAATCCACTCACCTGCATGTTTTTGGAGGAGGAGAACTCCCTGGACATGAGGAGAACTTGTGTAATTAAGATGCAGTTATATTTCACAATATATAATAAAGCTGAAAGACCAGTTATAGCTTAACATGTACAAATGATGGTCCACACCTTTTTACTTAGCTCTTGACATGTCCATTCTTCAAGCTTATTTTCCTGGCACATACACAAAGTAGCTTTTAGGAGCTAATTGCTTTGAGTGCTAGACACAGTCTGCTATTTCCGTTTCCATGTACGTTCCTTGCCTTGTTGGCTTGAATAAACCACCACTTGTGTATAATCACAGCTATTAGATCAGTACAGTACCACATTTTTAACCGTCTTTGTCTTGGAGAGAAGTGTAGCATGTTACAGCACAGTGAAGGTCAATTGTGTGAATGCAGCAGAAGTACTAAGATGCTTGGTGAAAGGATGCTAACAAGTGGACTCACTAAAGCTGACATGATATCATTTCTCCAGACGACTATGACATCTTAATCCTGAATCCAGAGAAAAAAAGGCTGATATTTGAACTAACCACCTCACTGTGCTGTAATATTAGTCGCAGCTGGGATTTGTAGGGCTGATCTGAGACCGGTTTTGTCACTTCTTGAAAAATGAGAATTAAATTGTGGCCTTACGTCTGCCTGAGACGGAACTTCCACTGGACTGTATAAAAACAGCTGGGAATTGATGTCTAAAGATTTTGAGTTTAAATGTAATCCAGTGAAATATGTCAACTTGTGAAAATACGGCATGTGTGTGTGTGCATGTGTGTGTGTGAGTGTGTGTGTGTGTGTTGTGAAGGCAGGGTTTCTGACATGCTGGGAAGCTGACAGTAGTAGTGAGAGTCCCAGTGCTGTTTTGTCTGCTGTCTGTTCGGATATGAACGGCAAGCTGAGCCCTAGACAATGATCAACATCCTGAGGGCGAGAGAGATGGGTGAGGAGGACCGCCTGAACAGAATGCGCAAAACTGATGGGTGGACGTGATGTCACCTACAGAATGACTGCAGAGAGATAGACAGTTCAATAGACACACACACACACAAACACTTTCAATGCAAATTTGCTCTCTCTCTCTCTCTCTCTCTCTCTCTCTCCAAGTATATTTTACATGCACAATACCATAAACATTTTATCCAGTCCTGTGACTGCATCCTCTCTGGAAAAGTTCACTGTGTTTGAATAAGTGCATATACATAGGAGTGCAAAGAGCAAATGAATCTTTTAAAGCTTGTGGCCAAGAAAAGTGTATAAAAGATATCAGATGCTTCATGTCCTGTGGGTGGAGAATCTGAGGATGAAAGTAGAGGTTTGGAGTAGAAAGCCCCAGTGGTGGGGTGGCATTGGGGAGGGGGTTATGTAACATATATATGACAAGAGTGATGTAAACACAGCCATGGACTCTCAGACACAACTAACATGCAGTTTATATTTCAACAATTTTGTTGCATTATCTTTCCAGACAGTATTTTATAATAATGAGAACAATACCAATATTGCCAGCGCATATTTAAAACTCATTTCTGAGCATCCTTTTTGTGTTATAGTGACTGCTTGTCCTAGACATGCACACAGTAGAAATAGCATGTTGAGCTTCTGCTTCTGTACTTGTCAGCACACGGATTTGTCCACAGGCTCTGTTCACTTGCCAGTGACAAACAAATGTCACCTCTTATCACTCTGCCCGTCCTACTAACATTCGCTCCCTTTCTCTTGATCACGCCATACTCTGATATCTAGTTTTGTCACATCCGCCGGCCAGACATGTGTCAGCTTGCGTCAGTTGTATTGAGCTTTGCGTCTGGGCTCTGGGAGAACACCCTTCTCATTGGTCACTCTGGGGCCAGTGCTGTCTTGAAGCCATCAGCTCTGTTACATGTTCAGCAGCACAATGAGAGCTCTTCCCATGTAAACAGAGCAGTGATTAAATGATCCCTGCACTGTTGGGGCATGATAAAAAATAATGGCGACACTGATGTGTTGTTGCATTCCCGTGTCGCTTGTCTGTGTCAGGAAAAAGTTGGTTTTGTTAATAAAATTCACACCAGGCTTTGGAGTGCTAGTGTGTTATGTTTCTGTGCTGCTTTGTATGGAAATGATACAATCGCAATGTAATCTCACCAAGTGGAAGCAAAATTGAGAAGCTTAATTTCCTTTAACACAGCTGCTGGGTATCCGTGTGTGGGGTTGGATGGCGAACAAGAACCCCAGTGGAACCCCAATTTCCACTTTTATGATGAACAAAACCACAAATTGATTGTTTAAAACATGTAGGAGAAATTCAAGTGATAATTAGGATCAGGAGAAATGAAAAAAAAAACAAAAAACCTTCTACTGTTTCATAAAAGAGCAAATGGAATTATACATGCAACATCTGAACTCTTTGATGAGGCATTTTCAAAAAGGGAACGTGAATACGATTCACAAATCAACCCTCACCCATTCTTCACCCCCCCCAGGCAGGCTCTCAATTTTATAGAATGCTTCCTTTTTTAAACACAGTCTTTCTCTTAATGGGGGCTTTAGTGGCTTTCTTGCTGTGTTCAATTTGCTCCCAGCTAACAGACAAACTGAATTTGTTAGCGGACGCTGGGCGCTTGGCTTGGTGTGATCCAAAGGCTGTATTTGGTGAGGGAATATTCAGGATGAAGGCAGTTAGTGTGCAATTATGGGAGCGAATTAAACATGGCAGGAACAGCATGCCCAAGGGGCTTTTCCAATCCCCCCTCCTGACTAGCTTTGCGTTCTTCTCACTGCTCTTCTTCTCATTCTGTGAGTTCTCCTCTTCCATTCACTGTCCTCCATTTCATATTTGGCATATTTATCTATTTCTTTCTGTTGGACGTCATTCTTCTATTCTATGCTTTCTGCCTCTGTGTACATAGGCTTTAATTGTGTGCCTACAGATGTGTGTGTAATGGACATTATACAGTATGGGTTCTTTCCAAAAGACGGCGGAAGATCAGTTCTCCACATATCTGCATTTATCCAATGCTCTCTTGCTGACTTAGTGTGTATTTTGAACATGTCCTGGTGTGCCTATTTATCTTCACAGCATGTTCTGGAAATGGGTCTGCATATATTTCTCACCTTAAAGCCTTGGATTTCCTAAAGTTCAACTTACTTCAAGTGTGTATGTGTGACATGAAAGTGTTGGCTGTTTTATTTGCATTGCTCTGTTGACATTTCATGTTGACCTTTACTCGGAAAAAAAAAAAAGAGTGCAGGCAAGGCAAGGGATCACATTAATGAGTGATTCTGTGCACTTTGCCCATTTTCAAGTCAATTAAGTTTGTTCGCTTCCCTGCATACAAATCCAAAGCATTGTTCTCTCCAGACTACCCAAGGCTAATTGTCATTCCAAATAGGGTTTAGTGGTAATAAAACTACATTTAGACTCTCCATTTGGCTGAAACTTTCAGGGGTTACAACCATATAAGGTCTACAGGGAAGTGTAATTCCTTAGATCTGTGCCCTGATGTCTGTGGTGTGATGTGGCAAACTATTAAGTTTTAAAAAGTCCCTTAAAGGCCCCTTTCACTAGAACACTTCTCATATTATGCGTCCACAAATTAAAGGGAAAATGTTGTTTCATCAGGTAATATCCTCACAGGGGTCTCAAAAAGTTTTCAAGCCTATATGGCTGAGCTAATATGGAGAAATCTGTTCAGTTTTATTTTTACATCTGCTGAGCAGCAGATGTAAAATTAAATGCCATTGCACGTCCGCTGTCTTTCTTCAAAGGACACATTATTGGCATCTCTAGTTTAGCCCTAAAGCCACATCCGTATCATGTCCAAATTACAAATTCCCGACTTGTAAAACCTAGTCATGCCTGCATCTCTGTAAAAATTTGGGCAACTTTCTAATACCCCTAATATTATAATATCGTAGCAACTTTTATAGCTTCCAGCCAATCAGTAGCACAAGCCACTATTTATTTGATATTTCTCTAATTTTATTGAAAGACTGAATATGAAGTGTTTAAGAGTGTAGTGCGTGAGGCTGTTTTTTTTTGTCGTTCTTTATAAATTATGACTGGCTTCCAGCAAACAGGCTAGTCACAAAGCATTGGGCACAGTGGGACCCTGAACACACATTTGTACACTGTAGTGTTGGAATTTGGAGAAACCCACATGGACACATAGTAACCCAAGCTCAGGACTGATTCAGAAGCCACTATACTTGCAGCATCACCAGACTGCCCCTGCTAAAACTTTGCTACAAAAAATGTACTTTGTAAATACATGTGGCCTTTCTTGACATGTGGTCTGTTATCAAACTGGTCTTAGTCCGTGGTTATATAAATCAGTGTCAGTGTGTATGAAAAAAAAGAAAAGAATTAGGACTAGGGAAATAAAGTGAAACTTAGAAATTTGTGAGAGCACAAGGGAAGAAAGACAATGAATTTTGCTTATTATAACCACCCACAGGAGCGGCACAGAATGAGAATGGTCAGATTGCGCTGTCCGTGGTGCTGGACTTGGAGTGCCTTAAATTGCAACAAGAAATCACCAATTCTCCGTCAGCTTTAGTTTATGTTGACACACAGCATTTCTCATCACCTTTTCTCTGGATTCTCCTTTGGTGTCTCCTTAATGAGTTGATAAGAGCCAGACAGATCTGGGAGCAGACAGGCAGCAGTAAAAAAGTGCATTCTGAGATCAAACTAAGGGTGGCCCTGCAAGAAGGAAAAAAAATTGAGAAGAGTGGCTCAGACAAGACTTTTTTCTCATTGTGTTTTTCTATATCGCCATGCAGGCTTCAGGATAGATGTAAATTGTCCTCTAAATTGGTGTACATAAATCAAGGAATTTGATTCATATTGCAGTAATGGAACACCCTCGAACAGGGTTGTGTCTGTGTGTGAGAGGGAAAGAGACACTGAAAGCCAACATTGTGTGTGGTTGCAGTAGACGTGCTTGATTCTGTTAGAAGGACCAGACATTGATGTAGTCAGACTGCTGCGCTATCCCACCTCATATACAGTATCTAATTATGGAGGTGTACTTTCCTGAAGCTGTATGTAATATACTGTGTGGTGTCACTTTGGGATTTTGACAGTGTGCTTATATCAATCCATTACACTGACAGAAACTAGGAGACGATTAAATGAGAAACAGAAGAATACGACTACATAAAATCCATATAGTCTCATTCATATTGTATTGTTTGGAAAGTTCATTTGTTCTTTGCTTTATTCCATACATGATGGAGATACTAAAAAAATCTTTGAGCTTCAATTCATTCTATAACAGAGTGAGCTGAGTGTACTCAACAAGCAGCAGCTTTCTGGTTCTGCAGTGAAGGATGATTTCAAAGAGGAGGAGTAATGAGAGCTATCGCTTGTGGGCTACATGCATGTACAGTATGTCAGGAGGTGCTCACAGTTCATCTGAACGTAACATTCAATTTACCAAGACTGTACTTTAGCTCATCACATAAACTGTATGGGACTGCCTACTACATTCACATTGTGGGAGGCACAAATTGCGGTTTAATATCCAGTGTAGTGGGGAAAGTGTTGAAAATAGTTAAAAACTGAGACATAAGGCTCAGGAACACAATAGGAATTACAAGCTCAGTAACTAAGATGAAATATTGGATGGATGAATGACGTTCTTATTAAATAAGACACTCTCATATAAGAACAAGTAAATGGTGTGGACAGTAAATATGGCTCATATGTCATTTAATTTCTGGTTTTAATGCAAAGAAGCTGTGCACAGAATAAGCTACTTATGCTATAAGTGCTTAATTAAACAGTACTCCATTCTATTTTGGTCAGCTGTAGCTAGTACAACATTTGGATAATTTAGAATATTTGTACAGATGTTTTAAAAAATTTGGTTTAATATTTTTTGTTAGATGTTAGGGAAACTATGTTCCTGATGTACAGTATGTTGTATTATCAGGGTTGCCAGATCAGCATGCAACTAAAACACAGTATTAGAAGACATACTTTCCCTAAAAGTTTTTGAACATTTCCATAATATAAGGCTTTTCCTGAAGAGTCTCATATTGTCACAAACACACACACACACACACACACACACACAAAGCAAAAAAAAGCATGCTGGCAATTCAAATGGAGCCCAATACTGCTGAAAAACCAGGCATCTGCCACAGTGCCTATAAGGCTTAAAACCACACACATGGAGCTAATTTACACTTGGGAGATGAACAAAATTGTTTGCAAAACTGGCATCCACTAATTGCCCAAAGACTAATACATCAAACACCATATGTAATCAGATGTAACTTGCTTTTTTCTACCTTTCTTTCCAATATTTCACAATTCTTACATGATCACATACGTATACAGGAAAGAAGTGCGTTTTGCATGTTGCCATGTGCATGGTTTTTAGAATTTACTGTGATTAGACTGTTTAGGCTAGTTCAGTAAATAACAAACAATTTTTCATGTAGAATGCAGCCTAATTACACCTACAAAAGGCACAAACAACTTATTATACTGGCCTAGAGACTCAATAAGACAAAAAAGAAACCCTAAGTATTTGCTGATCCAGCATTCCAGGCTTGGGACATGATTTAAGAACTTGAAAAACAGCTTAAGCTTCATCTAAAGCTATAGATCTTCCTCTGTCTTTCTCAGCACTGTTCCTTCCCAGTGTTGCTGCCTGAAGGTTCACTGAGACAAACTGAAAGCTTTTTGAAGCTAAGCAAGGGATCAGCCTTCTGTTCAAAAGAAAAATAAAAAGGTTAAAAAAGAGCAAACTTTAAATGAATCTCATCTTCAGGATGTGAAATGTGTGGAACAGATAGATGGGAAAAAAGAAGAGAGGAAGAAATTGCAATGCACACAAATCAGTGGCCTCTTAATGGAATGACAGTGCTGTGTGTAAGTGAATTTTTCATATACTGGTGACCTTTTCCTCCTGTGTGGGTGGAGATCACTTTTCAATTCTCGCTCCCTATGTTATGAAGATGTCGGGTATTAAGGCCTGTGTAGTAGACATTGCCCTGGAGACAAGCTTTAGGGATGAGATTTTTTATTATGCTGTAAAATCTATTAAGCAATAAGAGGAACAATGAATTCCTGCTCATTGTGATATGAATAGCATAGAAAAGCATTAAGATACCTTAAACGTTTTGTTTAAAATGAAATCCAACATTAGAAAAACAAGTCGAACATTTGCCTCGGTTGGAGTGAACAGAATTAGAAATACAGGAAATCAGGAAGAAAAGTGACATGAAGGAATGAATGAATGACAGAATAGCCATCATAAGTAACTATGATCTAACACATTTCTGTCAGCTGCTCATTAAAGACTGTGGTCCAAGTCAAGAAAGAACAAAACAGCCGTCTTCGGATCAAACTGAACTGAGAATCAGAGAATCAATATTCGCTCATACATAGACACATGTGCTGTATATATACCACCTTGGCTCAGCTACTCAGAAGCACACCATTGTCTAGGAAGTGCATAGCTGGAAGCTTTTGTGAGTGCCTAATGGGTTAGTGGAGCATGCTAACCCGCGTAATTATGCAGGGTGATGTGTAATGTTCCTAATCCCCGCTGCTCAGTGAATCCCATACTGGGCCTTAATGAGATTCTGTTTACTCAGGAACACGCTGGCTGAGGCGAACATACTAACACCCCAAAGACTCACTTATTGTGAGAGAAAGCACTCAAAGAAGTTCTGAATCGAACAGATGGGCTGTGCTTCATAGGATAAGATGTATGTGTGTTTGAAGTGAGAGTATTATGGAAGCAAATTATCCAAGGAGTAGGTGTTTTTATCATATACTATGAACAAAGGAGCCCTCAGCAGGGTGAATCCCTGAGGGGAGCCCTCAGCAGGGTGAGTCCCAGTAAGTGTAGCGAAGGAGGTCTCTTAATATCAAAGGCAGTGTGTGGGTGAATGACAGAGTAGGTGACAGTCACCAGGATAGAGACTGCACATTTTATTCAATGGTTGATCAAAGAAGTGTGAGAGCAGACGGTTCATTTCCCAACACAGGCCAGGACGTAAGGATAACAATAGGTCAGTGCAGGCTTACCAGAGACTAAAAAGTCAATAAATATTCTTCTCAGCTTTCAGAGTGTGTGTGTATTGTATTGTGATAGTCTTTAGGAAGCTGTTTGATGTTGAGTAGTGGGATGATGGCCAGGTTGTCTTGTGTTTCTGCAGAACTTTGTGAACTTCAGGTAATCAGGGACCCCTTTCACAATAAACAGAATTCAACTCAGTACAGATTTATTTCATTAATATGACTTAAATGTGTACAACAATATTTTTGACTTTTTGGCTTTTTATTTTTGAATGCTCCCACATCACAACACATTAAGTTCAAGTTGACATCATGTAGGCTGAATAGGCTGTTGAGTTATTGAGAATAGGATTAAACCCATATGATTCAAGCAGCCAGTTAAACAGAAACTTTAGAACTCAATAACAGATACAAGTCTGGTAATGGTGGGTTGTCAGTGGGAAAAATCCTACAGCTATTTTTCCTGGAACCCACACTCCGAACCGAAAATGCCAAAATTTGCACTCATATATACTGTATATACATATGTACCAAATTCACCTGAAGTATCCAGACACACCTGCTTCTTGAATTGACAACTGAGACGACTCCTGCGCACCATGTTGCTTAACCTTTGCAATTCAATTGACATTTCATGACATGAACCTCAGAGTCTCACTTCTGCTAAGCTCATAATACCAACATTATGGGCAAAGTGATAGATCTCTCTCTCTCTTACTCACTCTGTGTCCTATTCTCTTTTCTCCCTGTCTTTTTCTCTATAGTCCAGCCTCAGGCTAGATGCCATTGTCATTCTGGCTGTATCTCGGCAATGTCACCATATCTCTGTCTGTCTGTCTCTCTGTCACACAGCCACACTTGCATGCGTCCGAAAGTGTAGCTGGCGTTATTGGGACAGGGGATGGAAGCAATTTGCTCATGTCATACAGCAATTGAGATGAGAGAGTAGAATAGAGAGAGAGAGTGAGAAAACGAAGGAGTAGGCTTTGAGATATTGGACTCATCCATACTCCGCCTGGCCACACTGCCCACGGGCATAACACAAAACAAAGCATGATGGGAAGAAGTGGCCATCCGTGTCGCCACATAACAAGACCAGGGGAGGGAGAGCCATAACTCACTCACACCCTGCAGATATATGTGTGTGTGTGTGTGTGTGTGTGTGTGTGCATGCACATGTTCATATCTATGCAGGAAGGAGACAGATATGATGGAGGGTAGGAGGAAGCAGCGAAGGAGTGAGAGGTTAGAGGAATAAGAAAACACAGCAAGGTCAAGTAGGGTGAGGACACATTCAAGCAACAGAATACAGGAAGTGCTTGGGTTAAGTTTCACACAGACAAATCCCCTAATCACACTTAATGGAAACTGTGCGCGGATAGATGACGTCTACTTTATTCTACTCTGATAATGTCTATCAGTGGAGTTTTGAATACGTAAAAAGCCAGCAATGTCTGTTTACTTGGGCTGCAGGTTCATCAGCTCTAGTGTTCGGATTAAAAAAATACCTGGACCTGCCACAAGAGGGTAGTGACAATACACACAAACGTGCGCAGTGTCTGAGAGCATGAACGTGTCCGATGTAGATCAGCCAAGTGCACCATAATGGAACAAAAATCTAAGGTTTGAAGATAAAAGCAGAAGAGATACATCTTTTTTATTTTTTTATTTTTTAGTAATAATGTTATTAATGTTTTAAAATGGCTGTTAATCAGAGCAATCAGTGCAATGTGTAGAAAGATAAATGAAGGCTGCTTGTTTTTTCTAAAGCTTTGTATTAGCCTACTGGGCAGTCTGCTGCAGTGCAGGATTCTGAAGTATATTTAAACCCAACCTGGATTAACCGAGTTTACAAACTCAGGAACATAACTATATTGTAGCGTATACGTACCGTACAGTATATACTGAAATCTTTCCTGTCTTTCCTGCAATAAGAAATCTGTACTTCTAGGTTGTGTTGCTTTGTTTTTAAGCCCTATGACAAGCAGGACAGCTGGTGCAATGAGGCATTGCAACTTGGCAACTCTTGCCACACAATAGGTCATTAAGTGTGCTTTTTTTCCCAATGCAGTCCAGGTGGTAGAAACCCTAATCAGGCCATTAATTCAAGGCTTAGGTCAGTGGAAGAAAAAAAAAAAAGACCACACATGCTCAGAATCCTGTATGTTTAAACACCCTGAATATCAGAAGAAGCAGAGGGCAGGGCCTTTGGCATGCTGTAGCTTGGCATGTCATGTGTCAGTATTTGCCAGGAACTACAGAGTAAAGCTGCTCCACAGTATCCCAACTACAGATGAGGTTTCAGCAAACAGCAGGCATGACGGATGACCATCCAAGATCCGGTGTACCTTTAACCCCATACAACACCCGCGGTCCACCTGTAGGGCACGAGCAATTTCTTTCCCTAAACAAGTAGATTTTATGTACTTACAAAATGGCAGCCAATTGGTAGTGCATATGAAAGTGTCTTAAAGACATCACCAATGTAGCTGATTGAGAGACAGCAAAAGATTACTCAAGAGAATCTGAAAATCATGTTTTGATTTGATTAAAATCTTTTGTTTATTCAACATTTACCTTTTAATATAGTATAATCCCAAAGACAGTTTGATGCATTCCTCAAAGGAGTGCTCTAATTTCTAATTGTGAATAAAAAATGGCATGTTCTTCAAAACTAGAGAAGGCATGTGACATACAAATACATCTACATGTACATCATTTTAAAAGATAGTCCTTCTACATGTATAAAAGAAGATAGAGATTTAGTGCATCATGAGGGATTGGCGAAGTGCCAGCTCTTTATGCAGCTTGGATGGGAAACAAGACAATGCGGTGGATGGAGAGTTTGTGCTACACAAGATATACACACACACACACTCACATACACTACATGGGTTTGAGTAGTAATAGAATAACGTGGTGAACATTGCAATTGTGATATGATGAGATTATAACAGTCCAACACTGACACAGCAATCCATACATGAAAACAACCTTTAGATAATTCCAGCCTGTTTTTTTCCATTCTTATATTTCTTTCTGTGTTTTTTTTTTACTGTAACAAAGCATAACAATAATTATATTAACGATTAAAACATTTAAGAAGCTATTGTGTGATAGTAGGAAAATAATGCTTGTAATAGAAGGATTAATCATCCATTCATTCTTGACAAGGTCAGTCCAGGCTTTTATAACCCAGCAAAAGTTTCCAGCTACTCCTGGATGTTCTCATATAATCTCTCAAGCAGGTTTCTCTCCGCCTCAGGCTTTCTGTCCAGTAGTCAAACCTCATACAGCTGTAGTAATATCAAAGAGGATCCTTATAAGATGTCCGAATCACCTTGAGTGGCTCCTCTTGATTCAGAAGAACAGTGGCTCTACTTGCTGACTGCTGAGTTCCTCACCCTATGACAGATAGTGAGCTCAGCAACCGAGCCGAGGAACCTCATTTCTGCTGCCTGCACTCGCAACCTAATTCTTTCAGTCACTACCCACAGTTGTGCCCATAGGTGAGGACAGGGTCATAGACTGAGTGGCAAACAAGCTTCGGCTGGAAACTGAGCTCCGGCTTCACCGCCAAACACTGGTTACAGTGACTGTAACACTGCTGTCAATCTCACGATCTCTTTTTCCATTACAGTTGAATAAGATCTCAAGGTACACTACAGTATATGACCAATAGTATGTGGACACTTGACCTTCATGTACATATGTGGTTCTTTCCCAAACTGTTGACACAAATCTGTAGGCAGATAATTATCTATTATTATTATAATTGTCTTTGTATGCTGTAGCATTACAATTTCCCTTCGTTGGAACTAAGAGGCCCAAACCTGTTTCAGTGCCCATGCACAAAGTGAGCCACAAAAAGACATGATTTGCCTAAGCTGATTAGGAAGCTATGATTGGTCTGTGTAAAGCCCTGACCTCAACCTGTTTAAACTGCTGACTGGCCTTCAGTCCTTTTTAGTTAAAGTGTGCTATACTAAAGTGCCTGACTCTACTAATGCTCTTGAGGTTGAATGAGCAAATCTCTACAGCCATATTCCAAAATCTATTGGAAAGCCTTCCTAGAAGAGTGAAAGTTATTGTTGTGCAAAAGGGGGACCAAATCTGGTATGGAATGTTCATCAAGCTCACATGGACATGATTCGCCAGCGTGTCCACATATTTTTGTCCATACAGTGTATTTAAACTTCTCCACAAGTTTTTCCCCATGATGGAAAGAACCATGTTGCTGATTTTCATCCAACATACTTCACTCTCAACAACAATACACTCCAACCTTTGCTGTATCTCGATATTCTGTCTGAAAAGCACAAACAGGAGTGGAGAAAATACACCCACCTTAAAAGCTTTCAACGTAAATTAGGACCATTGTACTCAGTATTCTAACTGAAGCACTATGCTACAGTATGGTATGCAAATGATACATTTATACATATAGCAGACTGTAGGGAAGCGGGGATCTGTAATCAACACACAAAATAAAGGCATTAATTAGGTGTCAATATTCACATCAGTAAATAATTAGACATTAACATTTTCATCATAGAAAATAATTACTGTAATTATAAGCAGGAAACTGGCCATTTAAGCAATACACTGTTCAGTGCTTTAAATTTCATCCTATAATTCACTGTTAATTTGCTAGACAGATTTGACAGATAGATAAATAGATATATTTCATATTTATCATCATCTATCAGCAAGTTTTGTGTGCTTTAATTTCAAGTTTAAAAATGTCTAAATAATTTATCAATATGATCCAGAAATCACTGTATGAGATCTATAGTGGTGCATGGAAATGATTCAAACTAAAAAAAAGGGAACTTTTTTGCTTTGATCTAATCTAGAGCGACATTTTGTGACTTTGTTGTTCTCTGTGTTAGTAGACAGATGTTATTGCACGTTGGAAACAAAGCACCTGGTGTTAGCACACATTTCTAGATGTCATTCTCTACGCAGGAGGAATTACAAAACACACACACACACACACACACACACATACACACACACACACACACAACAAAGAGACAATGTGAGAAAGAGATCTAGCTTATGTGTTAGAACTAAGCCTTCTCTTCTTAGAAGCATTAAGTAGCAGGGCGTACCTGAAGGGCACAGAAACACACAAAAAGCGCACACACTGAAGTCCACAGGGGTAAACCACATTTGATGAATGAATTGGCAACACACTGCTGGTCGTTCCCCCTTGACGTTGCTCAACAACCTAATATGATACAGCAAAGGCCAAGACAGGAAGGTGTTCTCTGTGACTTTGTTCCAACACTACTGCCTCATAGGGTTTTGGCAAGCAGAGAGAGGTAGTGTTCCCCTTGGAGAGCATCACACTGTCCTGATTGCCTCTCATTTAAAGGTGAAACTAGACAAACCTGCACACATGATCCATTTTTAGGAGGATCACAGCCTTAGAAGAGGTGAACAAAAGAAGGGAAAGTTATATTCTGCTAGGTCACAGGGAGAGAGGAACAGAAAGTGAAACCCTGTCATCCTTATTACAAATATAAGTACCTGAGCATCTTTCAGCTCAGGAAGAAAAAGCAATGTCCATGATGTACTTTTGGAATAAATTGTACTTTATTATAAAGACAAAAATGATCTTTTTACATCACTACATCGGACTATGCTCTTTTTTTCCCCCGCCGGCTAAATCACAAAATTGTAATGTATTGGGAACAGAGAGCATCACCATTACATTATTCCCTATGTAGAGATCATGCGCAGTTTAAAGCTCTTTGGGATGAGTTCTAACTGCACTGAAAATATACTGCATTAAGATGAAGTTCTGATGGCAAATTACTGTTTGTAAATAATTAAAATGAGTTTGAAACATTAACATTTATGATATAACTCAGATTCCCTCCTTATGATTCTCCTAGGAATGCAACACCGTTCATAATTTATGCAGTATGAAAGCTTGGTGTAGCACCACTGCTAATAATTCAACATCCCTTGCCTATGATAACACTAAAGTCTAACATTATCCACGTCCTGTTGAATATAAAGTTATGTCACCAACCACTGTTGTTCTGAAATGTAAGTCTGATCCTGTGTAAAAAGTAAAGCACTATTAAAGTAGTCGTTTTACTCTACACTTGGTTTTCTCTACTCTAAGAAGTTATTAGCATGACTAATTGTACCTGATTCATTTATTATAAGTAGACTAGTTTTGCCTATTTTTTTTTATACATGAGCCATTATGTTTATCTGCATTAGCACTTTGTCATGAATAAGGGCTTTCTACCCACTTCTAGTAGGCTTAAATGAGAATACGTGTTAGATGCCTGTTCCCCTTAAGCAACCTTGCTTGATTTCCAGCCATGTTTAAATAGAGCAGTTTTACCTATTCAGGAGAAATAATGCCCTCTTTAGTCTGAAGCAGCTGCGTTGAAAGTCAGCAAGGCTGAGGCCTCGGTTCTTACACAGGAAAATTGGGACACCCTATAAGTTTGAGCAAGGGGAGAGAGCCTGCTCCAGGTGGAGGAGTACACTTTTTACCAGAACACTGGCATTCAACCAGGGTAAACAAATTATTTATTTTATCACTGTCTGACATAAACTGAGTCAGGACACTGTTAGCTTTAAGTGTATGATGTTTTTAGCTGTGTTGGGATAACCTTACACAGAATTTAAGTGGTTGAAGATAACACCTTCATATTTTTGATGCTTATAAACAAGCACTTGAGGCATCTCTGAGAGCAGAAATGGATTTGATATCAACACTTACTTTGAAGATATGAACATTTGTGTAAAAAATAAACTAACATTTTTCTATAATATATTGCTCCTAGCAGACTAGGAAAAAACAGAAATACGTATGAAACACCAAAAATTCCTAAAGCCCTGAGTGTCTACTTTCATATGCGCTATTAACCACTATTGTGAAGTGTGACATTGAAATTCAATGCTGAACATAGCCACAAATTCCATTTTTTGCCTTCTGGTAAAAAGAGAGCAAACAGTACTGGGGTCTGGATTCTTGTGCGATTAAAAAAAAAAGCATTAGATCGACAAACAGATCAGCATCAGCACTGTTGCAGTACTGGTGTGTGGTGGTAAAGCAGGAGCTCAGTTTGTGGATGAAGTTTACCGATTATCTTCTTCTGTGGTCATGGGTTGTGGGTAGTGACTGAAAGAATGAGGTCATGTGTGCAGGCAGTTTCTTCAGTGTTGCTGGCCTTTCTGTCTGTGATAAGGTAAGGAGCCTGACAATCCTGGAGGTCCTTAGAGTACAGCCATTGCTCCTACAAATTGAGAGGAGCCAGTTGAGGTGCTTTAGGCACTTTATAAGAATGTCCTCTGCTTGTTTCCCAGTAGAGATGTATCAGGCACATCCCACTGGACAGAGACTGCAGGGCGGACCCAGGACCTGGTGGAGAGATTATAGTTCACAGTTGGCTTGGGATCCCTCAGGAGGACCTAGAATCTGTAGCTAAACATAGAGGGATGACCTTCTCATACTCTTGCCACCACAACCCTCACCAGGGAAACAAAAATCACAGCAAGTACATTAGAGTTGAGGATGAACGATTAGCATGTTGTTTTAACAGTGAATGACAAGTCTGATCAAAATGAAAAATAATTAGCATTTCTGTTTCTGGCTGGAATTTGTGTTAAATGAAAGGAAAAAAACAACTTGTTAAATTCTGGTTTAGGACATTATGTCACGAGTCAAAGGTGAAGGCAAATACAATGTAGATTTTTTTTAACAAGGAACAGAAACAACAATCTGTAACACAAAACTAGGTAGCAAAAACCAGGTACAGAACATAACAACTAGGAACAAGGCTGCAGAACACCTAGACTAGCACAGCAAAGACACCAACAGGCAGTTAATCAGCTGACACAGAACAGGTGAGCACAATAAACAGACAAAATGGAGACACAAAAGAACAACTTTAATGTCCAGGGTTGCCCTCCAGTGGTCTGGCAGTGAAGTGTCCCAAACATCCCTGACTCCCGTGACTTAATTTGCCAATTAAGACCTTTTTGCATTAGGACTTTGGATGCACTGAAGTAAATGCAAACTTTTCTAGAAGAGATGTTAAGTTAATTTGTCAGGTAATTACCTAATCTTTTACAGCGTTGCGCTCTGGTGCTTAGCTAATGTAAATTCTATTTATACAGGACACAGATAATTACACAAGATAGTTTTAACTTTAAGGATTTAGTTAACTTGAAATGGCCTGGATAACCTACTTTGGCCTGTGGAACAGAAGTCAGTTTTCCTCACTTGCTGTACATGACTCCTTTTTTTTTTTTTTTGCCTTGGCTTCAAATATGAGCACTTTATCCCTGTTCTTGTTATGCTTGCGTTAGGAGAACTGTAGACCAAACCTCAAGCTTAAAGTGGAAATGGAAATTGCAAATATTTTTTAATTTTCTTCAAAGACAGAGATTGATCACTATTTTACTCACAGTCTTGAAATACAGTTGGTACCCCATAACTTCCATTGATCAACAACAGTAATTACTTATAACAGCATTATCAGCTATTACCACTCAGCCATGCTGGAACTGCTGGTCTAAGCTGTTTCTCCCCTCTTTCCACTTATCCATTTCACTTTTAGGTTAGAGTTCATCTTACTCTGATGGCAGAGGTCTGAGGAACAACAAACACTTCGGCAGCTGGATTTTTTATTTTATTTTTTTTTATTTTATTAGCAAGAACATATTCCTAGAGAGTACATCCATCATTTATGTGTTGAAAAAAAGGTAGAACTAAGATAATAATGATAAGGCTTGTTGTATTTATATGTTGTATTTTGATTAGCTTAATGCAACAGCTGTCACTGAACAGTTTCTACGTTTTTATCTAGTCTAGCATGTCAGTTATTTACAATAATGTACATGCTACATCCTTGAGTCTAATCCAGACCATAGTTTTTGGCTCGAAAGTAAAGTTGCTTGAGTTTGTATAGGAAAACACATTGTTGTTGTTTTTTTCTACACTTTTACGTTGTTTGTCTTTGAATTACTTCTTCAAAGTATGGATCATTTGAAAAAGACTAAGTGCAAATATAAAGATAATTGATGCTCATTTGACTGCATGCATGGTTGTGTATGTATAAAGAATGTAGATGAAAATGATAGCATTGTATTCCTGTCAGGTATGAGGTAATCGCCTTTGGAAATCAAACCAACAAAAACGCAAGGCAGCCAGGCAGCAATTCAGCATAAAATTGACTTTGCTGAGTTATGTTGTAAACATATTTATTCACAGGGTTGTTGGTGAATTTGGTGAAAGTAATTTGTTCAACAATGGATGTTGAACAATCTGGAACAATGATTATGCTAATACTTTTTTCCCCAACAATTAAATTATGGCTTATTTGCTCTCAGAGGGCTAGATATCCCACAATCTGTATCTAAAATATAGCTTATTGTGTTTGGAAAATTCCAATACTGACATATAGAAAGTTTAGAAAATGTTTTCAATGTTAAATAGTAATGTTAATCTCTCTTAACCAGCCCCTGCACCATCAACCACACTCTACAGATGAAGCACAAATGAGCCTGGATATACCCTTTAAATTCCACCAGTTAATAAATCACTAGTTATTTACTTAAACATTTATTATAATCCTATACAATGCATGGTTTAAATATTATCTCAGTTACACTTTCAAATATAAGGTAAATGCCATCTTTCTAATAGGTTTTAAATGTCTTTAGGTTTGAAAACATCCTAAAAGCACCTCTAGAGAAAACCAATTCCTTAAATATGGCACATTCGATTTACTTTACTTTCTAGCAAGGCTTTAGAGCTTAAAAGATTGATAGCAACATATTTGTTGCCCCTCATTAAAGACGATGATGGTAAATTCATACAGTAAAGAGCAGGTGCAGTAGTAAATGAAATAGTGAAAGACTATCAGGATAAGAAATAAAGGCTGTGTGACAGAATGTGAGAAGCGAATGAAGAATCTCTTTCAATCACAGAGATAAAGAAAGAAGAGTGAACGAAAGTGTGGAGAGAGAGGGAGAGACAGACAGACAGACTGAGAGTGATGGCAAACATGCTAATTCTGAATGAAAGGAGTGCTAAATTAAAAGACGACAGGCTGGAAAAGAGCAGGCACAAACAGCCATGGGTAGCAGCAGACTCATTGTGGGGTTTTTATTCTTGCCACATTGCATTAATGGAGTGTAGGGACCCATCTGTGCTTTGAAACTAGGAGTGTGTCTGGTCTCAGGCGCTGCAGATTCATTCTCTTCTTGGTTAATTAACTAGAAAGGTAATTTCTTAAAGAAAAATGCCACTACTGTGTACTGTAGCTACTGTAAGAATGCAACGAACCACTTTTATGCTACTAAATGAGAAACATGTTTTAAGCTGATTGTGTTTTGTTTTCTAGCCATTGCCCTTTCCCTGAACTCAATTTGGTTATTTTTGAATGCTGATTTTTTTTAAATGGAAGTAGACTTGTTTGAAATTTCACTCCTTTTGATTTCTTGCAGTGTATTCCTCTTTGCTCTGATCCTCTCTCAGGTCACCGAAAAAGCTTCCAACTCTGAATCTCCATTGATTTTTCACTTGCCTCGACAAACAAAATCTACAAAGCAAGAACAAGGGAAACATGGCACATCTGAGAAAGGTGCTCAGTAGATTCTGATTCAACTTGCTGCTATGTTATTCCCACCCGCTGTCGTCTGTCCAGAGTCGTCCGTGGTCCATGCGCATAGCCCCTTTTAACTCTAGTTTCTCAAAAGGCTCCTCTGCAACTCATGTAGAGCAAACCAACATCACTAGACCTACTTCAAGGTGACACAAACTAAAAAATTTCCAACATTTTCGGCACATTCACCAAAATCTTTATGATATGACAAGGGCTTTGGCACTTTCTATACGTTTATATTTTACTTGTTTATTTCATGGATGGTGATCTAAAGGACAACATTGTCCTATTGATTGACATTTCGGTTAATTAAACTGCAACGTAGCATGAAAGTTACAAAGGTGGGAGTGAAAAAGAGACATTCAATATGCTTGTCACTGCAGTGCACGTACTTATAAATAGCTTGTTTCTTTAACAGTTCATGACATCAATGTATGTAAAAATATTATTAAAAACAATCAAATAAGCTTGTGAAAAATGCTTTTTTTTAGCTTCTACTGAAGTCACTAAGATTATTTTGTTTTTGCTATACATTTGGGCTTGAGATCAGAAGACAAATATGAGATTATAGATCAGAATTTCAGATTTATTTCCTGATATTTACATCCAAATGGCTTTTTTTTTTTTTACACCTAAACCTTCACTGTCATTGTAAACTCCAGGTAAACAGAATACTGGGTTGTTGTTTCAAATTGTTCATACTTTACCTAGGATTAACAATTAATCTTGGCTATTCATAATATGACATTCATAACACTGTACATTCCTGAACACTGGGTTAACCTTCTTATCTGCATATTTGCAACATCATCAACCATGAATGGATAAATGCAACCGTGTGACCGTGAGAAAAAAAAGGGGCAGGTCTGCCATTCTGGGCCTGAGCAGACATTGGTATCTTACACAGCTTTGTTATCGTTTTCATTTTTTTAAGACTTGTTGTCATTTGTTGATATCTAACTTTTTCAGTATCATTTATTTCCCCGTTTGGCCGCCTGATGCTATAGAGCTGTTTTTCTTCAGTGTTGTCCTGGTTTCTGGTACTCTGTGTTTTGGATTATTGCTGCCATTGTTGTTTGCTGGTGGCCCGACCTCTGACCTCTTTTCTGTTCTGATCATTTTGTCTGTTTGCTCTTTTAAATAAAACACTTTTACAGTACCTGTATATGTCTCAAATCTTTGTACATAACATTCAGTTAATTCCTTAAATATTTTTGTTGTTATTTCTGACTTTGCCTTCTGACTGTGGTTTGTGCTGAACAAACTTTTTGCACCATAACTGTAAAAATAACTTACCTATTTGCTCACACTAATACATTTTATGTCACCAACTACTGTTTATAAAAACGTGTTTTTAATGACTGTACAAATCATGTGATATGAGGCTTGCACTCTTCAATTTATGATTGGGCTTCTGTTAGTTGACATGTATCCATAACATTTAAACACTCTATCGGTTGACACTGTACATGTTTTGCACAGCAATGAGCGGTCAGTTCCACAAAAGTCTGGCACTAACATTACTTCAGGTCACGGCTTCATAACCCCAGGTAAAAAGAAGTGCTAACCCCAAATCTAAACTACAATTGGGTTTAGAACAGCAATAACCTAGAATTATTGGCCTTTGTGAAAAAAACCCTTAAATGTGTTAAACAACTTAAAACATGGCACCTTTGGTTTGAACCCAGCAATTTTTCAAGTGATCAAAATACTGGTACATGTGACTGACAGTTGTTTCTTGTTGCCTAGGTGTGCCCTGTTAGACTGATTGATTAAACAATTAATAGCTCTGAATGTCTACTCATGGTGTGAGCTCTAGGTTTTGTTTGTGAAGACTGTATTTGTTGTTAAGGATAAACCAATATGAAGACCAGAGAGCTGTCTATAGGAGAAAAGCAAGCCAATCTGAAGCTGAGAAATGATGGAAAATCAATCAGAGCCAATGCAGAAACTTTGGGTATAGCCAGTAGAACAATTTTGGATGTCTTTACAAAGAAAGAAACCACTCTTGTAATAACAATCAGACATTGAACAGGTTGGCCAAACAAAGCAACTGACGCCCGAAACAGAGCTGTGAAGAAAACCCCCAAAACAACACGACATCACTAATAACCTCCCCAGGGCAGAGGCGAAGATGTCAGAATTCACAGTTTGAAGAAGCAGTAATATCAAGAATCAGAAGGCCAGATTGGAATTCAAAATACAGTGATAAGTCACAAAACGGTCTAGAACTAAGATTAGCCTCTACTGAAGTGATAGAAATGATACTGTAGAAATAAAGTGTGGAGAAAAATCTGCTCATGATCCAAAACGCATTGGTCAAGCATAGGGGAGGTAGTAACATGGCTTAGGCTTGCATGGCTGCTTTTGGAACCGACTCGCTAATCTTTATTGATATGAATGTAACTCATTGTGGTAGCAACAGAATAAAAGAATTTAAAGAAACATTCTGTCTGCCAAGTTACAGAGAAATGCATCCAATCTACTTGGAAGGAACTTCATCCTGCAGCACGCCAGTGATTCAAAACACACTGACAACTCAACAAAGGACTTCATCAGGAGGAATAACTGAAAGGTGCTGGCCAAGACATAACCAATTGAGTGGCATTTTACCCCCTGAAGAGGAGACTGAAAGGAGAAACCTTACAAATAAACAACAGCTAAAAGACGTTATGCTACAGGCATGAAAAATGATCACAAATGAAGACTACAACAGTTTGGTGATGTCACTGTTGCTATTGGTTGCTGTTACTAACTAAATATTAAGTGTTATTTATTTTTATTTGCTTGGAGACTATCTGTTCCAATACTTCTGCTCACCTAAAGTTTGGGTGGTCATTAAAGGTGTCATGTTGTTTTTTCTTCTTTTTTTTCACAAATCTTGATGTAAATATCAGGAGATGAATGCTGAAACTACGATATATTGTCTAATATATGTATAGCTTTTGATATTAAACCCTGGACATGAGTTGCTCACTTACATTACTGAAACTATAAACAGCTGTTTGCCTGCTACTGAAAATAGGACAGAAATAAATGCAGTGAGTCATGTTACTGAGGAACCATAAACTTTCCCATGGAAGGAAACTTACTGACTCTTATAATCACTGGATGTTAAATAACATTTTTAGTCTGTTTGCATTTAGTCAAGTGCATTAGCACTTACTAATGAAACTCTGGCACAAACAATTGTACGATTGGCTAAACTCTCCTAAAAATAATTTAGGCCACTAATATTTGATGGCTAGCAATGTGAATAAGACATTTACACTCAAAAAATGTAGGTTAGACTTACAATTCAAAAATTCCCACCATTGCCTTTATCTGTGATTGTGTCTCGGCTGCAGTCTCAGTCAGGCTTCAGTGATGTGTTATGATTAATTGACTTTGAGGGTAAGGCTTTGGCTTCCGCTGACTAGGCGCTGGGACCATATGCTAATTGCGTTAGCGTGGCAGGAGGCAGCGTGTAAATGCTTGCGAGGGCAGTTGTACTCTCTCTGGAGGGCTGGGGCAGGAGCAATCGTCCTGACAGCAAGTGTGTGAGGGGCTGAAAGGGTTGAAATGAAGGTGGAACATTACGTCCCCCTCCTGCTGAGAGATATTTTGATGTGCTGGTGCCTGACATTAACAACAGAGTCAGAGCGTGGAAAGAAGACAATGGAGATGCGACATTTCAAGGGCAATTCATGCTTTTTACACACACAAACACATAAACCCATTATTCAGTCATGCTGCATGTTAATTTGCCAGTTGTTCCCCAATATAACTAAATAATAGCCATCATTTGAGACATTTTGGAAATAATGTTGCTTTTCCACACTCTGTGGACATTGTAAAACTTTGCAACAACAAATATAAAGATTTCAATGTTTTAATCTAAAAATCCGATTGCACTGCTCTTTAAACCGTGTTTAAAAATAAGCGTTATTTGTTTTAGTTTCCCCGCAAATCTAGATGATCTTTTAGCTGAGGTATTTTAAATGTCAGAAATGACAAGATATATGTGATGGATTAAGGAAATGAAACTGTTCATCAAAAGCAACTGCCCAAGAGAGAAGAAAGGTTTATATATTTATATGTATGATATGTTTATACTATTTCCAGGCAGAAAAATGCATCATGATAGGCAATCATAAGATTTATTCACTGATTACTCACACATCCAGGATTGGGGACTCGAGTCCCACCTCCGCCATGACTGTGTGGAATTTGTATGTTCTCCCTGTGCCTCTGAGGTTTCCTCTGGGAACTCTGGTTTTCCCCCCTCAGTTCAAAGACATGTGCTAAATTGTCTGTAGTGTGTGAATGTGTGTGTGTGCAATTGTGTCCTGTTATAGACTGGTGTACTCTGCCTTGTGCCCTGAGTCTCCTGGGCTAGGCTCCAGGTTCACAGCCACTCAGTAAGATAAGCGGTGTAGAGGATGGATGGTTGTCTTCATTTCAAAGTATTTATTTATTGGCTTCTTTATTTGTAACATTAATTTTTCTTTTTCTTTTTTAAACAATCCACTTGTGTAGTTTTGTCTGTACACTATATGGCCAAAAGATTGTGAACACCTGATCATCACACCCCTTGTGCCCATTGCAAAACCGTGGGCATTAACATGGAGATGGTCCCCCTTGGAAACTGGAGCAAGGCTGTGGGGATTTGTTCAGCCATTAAGAACATAAGTGGGGTCAGGCACTGATGTTAGGCGAGGAGGCCTGCTTCACAGGCAGGTTTTCAATTCATCCCAAAGGTGTTCAGAGGGGTTGAGTACAGAGGTTCTTCTGCAGCAACCTTGGTATACCACATCCTTGCATACTGAAACATGTTTGGGTTCTTAAGGAGAATCTTAATGCTATACCATACTAAGACATACTATACAATTGTGTGTTTCAAACTTTGTGGCAACAGTTTGTGGAAGACATACACTATATTGCCAAAAGTATTCGCTCACCTGCCTTGACTCGCATATGAACTTAAGTGACATCCCATTCCTAATCCATAGGGTTCAATATGACGTCGGCCCACCCTTCGCAGCTATAACAGCTTCAACTCTTCTGGGAAGGCTGTCCACAAGGTTTAGGAGTGTGTTTATGGGAATTTTTGACCATTCTTCCAGAAGCGCATTTGTGAGGTCACACACTGATGTTGGATGAGAAGGCCTGGCTCTCAGTCTCTGCTCTAATTCATCCCAAAGGTGTTCTATCGGGTTGAGGTCAGGACTCTGTGCAGGCCAGTCAAGTTCATCCACACCAGACTCTGTCATCCATGTCTTTATGGACCTTGCTTTGTGCACTGGTGCACAGTCATGTTGGAAGAGGAAGGGGCCAGCTCCAAACTGTTCCCACAAAGTTGGGAGCATGGAATTGTCCAAAATGTCTTGGTATGCTGAAGCATTCAGAGTTCCTTTCACTGGAACTAAGGGGCCAAGCCCAAACTCCTGAAAAACAACCCCACACCATAATCCCCCCTCCACCAAACTTTACACTTGGCACAATGCAGTCAGACAAGTACCGTTCTCCTGGCAACCGCCAAACCCAGACTCATCCATCGGATTGCCAGATGGAGAAGCGCGATTCGTCACTCCAGAGAACGCGTCTCCACTGCTCTAGAGTCCAGTGGCGGCGTGCTTTACACCACTGCATCCGACGCTTTGCATTGCACTTGGTGATGTATGGCTTGGATGCAGCTGCTCGGCCATGGAAACCCATTCCATGAAGCTCTCTGCGCACTGTTCTTGAGCTAATCTGAAGGCCACATGAAGTTTGGAGGTCTGTAGCGATTGACTCTGCAGAAAGTTGGCGACCTCTTCGCACTATGCGCCTCAGCATCCGCTGACCCCGCTCCGTCAGTTTACGTGGCCTACCACTTCGTGGCTGAGTTGCTGTCGTTCCCAAACACTTCCACGTTCTTATAATACAGCTGACAGTTGACTGTGGAATATTTAGGAGCGAGGAAATTTCACGACTGGATTTGTTGCACAGGTGGCATCCTATCACAGTTCCACGCTGGAATTCACTGAGCTCCTGAGAGTGACCCATTCTTTCACAAATGTTTGTAAAAACAGTCTGCATGCCTAGGTGCTTGATTTTATACACCTGTGGCCATGGAAGTGATTGGAACACCTGATTCTGATTATTTGGATGGGTGAGCGAATACTTTTGGCAATATAGTGTACATATGCGTGTGATGGTCAGGTGTTCACATACTTTTGGTCATATAGTGTATTTCTGATATATGTTTCATTCATTTTATCAACTATTTTCAGTAACCATGTTATCCTGCTCAAGGTTTGAGTTATTCTGAGTGGAGCTACCCCGAGAACACTGGACATAAGGCTGAAATATAGCCCTGATTGCTGGCAAACATTGTGCACACACATTCACACACTCATTCACACCTGAGGGCAATTTAGTGTAACCAGTCTACCAATAGCTTTTTTTGTGGGGAGAAGTGAAAGGAAACTAGTGAGAACCCAAAGGAAACTGACATGGACACAGAGAGAACATGCACACAGCAGGATCAAACTGGTAACAGTGGATTTGTGAGACTGGAACAATACCACTGAGCTGCCCCTTCCTGTGATTACCTAAAACAACACTCTCAATCCTCTATTATCTCTAAAGTCAGTTTAATAGTGGTTTAAAAGTGGACATTTTTGACTAAGAACAAACGCTAAAGCTAACTGATGCTTGCCTTTGTTTTGATTCAGCTCTACTTGTTCTAAAGGGTCACACCAGTCACCACAGTCAGAGAGGGCCAAAGGGCCTGTTTCTGCAGCCCACATTCTGACCTCCATCTCTCTGACTGAATCCAATTATCGGAGAACAGGGAGCTGCAAGCCAATAGGATTAGTTAATGCTTGTGTTGATTTGTTGTGGTTCATGCACCATGGTTTGACTTCTCGTCTTAATGGATATTAATGGATATTTTCTAAGGCAGAGGGATAAACTGTTGAAACAACAGCATCAACTGAGAGCACATGCTAATTTAACATAATGCAAAGTCACTGTTTAATACTGTACTGTGGACTCAGCAATGTCCACCAGCAGAATGTTGAATATTCTGTAATGCCAATTTATAAATATGAACATATTCAACGTGATAGGAAGTGAAGCATGCTAAAGTCTTGCAGGGAATATCAAAGTTCATTTTTTTTGACATATAATGTCTCTAAACACTCTGAAAGCATGTGATTATGGCATTGGCAAAATGTTACTTTGTCCCCTTCTTCTTTGGTTCGTACGATATGAAATGTGGCTCATACCTTTTGTGTGCAATTACTTCCTTTGTGTAATTGCACATAAAAGGTACAAACCACCTTTCATATCCCACTTACCCTGCTTTTTTGCCTCTGACTTTCCCTTTTCTTCTTTTGTCACTGTTAAATGGTTGACAATTGCATTTTAAAGGCTCTTTTCCTATTTCCCCATCCACCCTAAGCCACCCACACACCCACTCACACACACACACACAAACACACACACACACACCATTTTTTCCATCCGTTCTTTGGGTTTCTTCTCTCTTTTCTCTGCATTTATTTCAGACACACTTTGCAGGTACAATTAAGTTTGTTCTTTCTGACCCAAAGAAAACAAAAAAGACAGTTCCTTTCAGTTCTTTTATTGAATTAAGAATAATTCTTTTTATTAAGTATTAATTCCTGTTAATGGCTAGTTTGTTCATTCTTTCTTAAAGACGAAAGATGAGTGATGACACAATCGCTGGACATCCAGTTTGGTCCTTATTCACTTGTGTTAGAAAAAAAACATGTGATTGCACATTTAGCAAGAACACATTCATCACATTTAATACTCTGTGGTATTGGATTTTCTGTTTGGCTTTTGTAAAGTGAGATAATAGTGAGTCACCTGTGGCCTTTCAAATGTAGGCCTAAAGTATATTGTTCAATAACGAACAAATGTTTGCAATTTATTCACACACAAAATTCCATGATTTATTTTGCAGATACAACACTAGCCACACCAAACCATAATCTATTTAAACACACACACACACACACACACACATTAGCTTATCAACTCCAAGCTGCGTTGTGATGAGACATGCTCACGGTCAGATGAAGAATGGAACTAAGATGTCCTTGCAGCCTGAGGTTGAACTGTCTCAGGTGGGAAATATTCGCTGATCCTATCATAATTCCCTATCATAACTGTGTTATTTTTAAACCTTATTTTTCCGGGAATAATAGATAAGGAGCCCACAAATGTCATTATTTCTGCCTAATAAGCATGTATTTTGAGAGCACATGCACAGCCATGACACACATTAGACTGGCAGCCCCTATTGGTCTGAATCATTCTAAATTCAGCAAATTAATGAATCTCGAACCAGTTAGCAGCAATTAGTACATTTATATAAGCTCTAAAATACAATAGCTACATTTCAACCCCACAGGATAAAACAGCATGTTTTAAAACACTGTGGTTAGAGGTATAGACTGTCACCTAGTAAAAGTTCATTGCTTTCAGAGTTGGAAAAATTGTCTTGGGTGTGAGTAATGTATGATACAAAACTATGTTTCTGCTAATTTATTTCCAATATTAAATATTTGAAATAATGCTCATACTTTGCGTTTTCAGTCATTGTGTGTTCGTCGGTGTTTTGTATATACAGTACAATATATTCACAGTGAATTCTCATAGCACAAGCAATCTCCTTTTGCCAGCTGAGAGTTCATGTATCCCAAAATGCCTTGGGCTTCTTCACTCATAAATAACAGGCGGCCAGGCAGATGACCATAAACTGTGACATCCCTCCCATACTTCCTGGCCCCATGAAGAGCTGAAAGAAAAAAAAAAAAAGAATGATAGCAGAGGCAGCAGAGCAGAAGGAAAAAAAAAAAAAAAAAAAAACAAAACAAAGCACTTTGATCATAGCTGAAATACATTTTGCCGGCTTTTATCTAGGGGAATTGATTTTATGGCATCCATAACCTTCTACAGCACTGAACTTCGAAAAGAACCTTGGAGTGATACTGAACCTTGCTGTCAGGAGAAATCCAAAAGGCTTTGAGCTGACATTTTTATTCCTTACTCTCTCTCTTACTCTCTCTCTCTTCTTTTTCTTCTGTACATGAGGGAAAATGCTAATTGTCTTGAAGGAACAGTTGGAAATTCGCTTGCCTCAGTGGCTTTGGGGTTGGGAGCTTGAGATGGATATAATCCATACTGTTACATGGCTCCATTGTAAATACAATTTACATGCCTCATAATGCAAACTCTGAGAGAAAGTGTGTATATGTGTGTATCATACAGTAATATGGGTGTCACTCTTGACAGCATTTTTCATGTTCCTTTTCCATTGCAAATAAGTGCCTGCCTGGTGAGCTGTGAAGGGCAGAGCGAAGCTTTTGGCCGAGATGCATGACTTTCAAACGTGCAGACACCCGCTGTCTTATTTCTGCATTAACAAGAGTGCCATTGCAGAGGTGTGTGTGTGTGCTTGCGAGTTCACAGTGGAGTGAACAATTTTGTACCATAGTGATCCTCCAGATTTTTCCATCTCTCCAATTACTTTAAGGAAACTTGTGTGTGTGTGTGTGTGTGTGTGTGAGAGAGAGAGAGCGCATGAGAAATTCCTCATGACCCCAAGGCCATCTAATAAAACAACATGGCTATAAAAAGGGGCACACAGCAGGATTACAAGTCTGAGAGATGGATGATATATGAAATGTCGCCTTCTGAAAATCAACCAGCACAAACATGAGCAGGAACGATAGATATGATTGGAACACACTACAGGATTTTTTTTAGATACAAAAAAAATATACACAAATTTACTGTTTATCTGTAAAATTATTCGTAGTCACAAGCAGCTGTCTATCTGCTTCTCTATATTTCTGAAACTTCATCTGACAGCTGAGAGAGAGCTGAACATTATTAATTCTGTCTTTTGATTTGTCAGGCACTCTGAAGGGAGCTGGTGTCAGTCTACAGAGCTGAGATTAAAAGATCTTCTTCATCTCAGTCCTGCTGACTCAGGCACTGTCACATCCTAAAGGGCACCATGGTGGGGTGAAAAACATGAATGCAAATGCAGAATTTTTTACACAACCATATCTTTGCTGAAATATTGCAACTTTACAATTGCAAACAATACAATACTTCAACTTTTTAAAAACTTTTACATATTTGGTTAAATAAACAACCCCTATATTCAGAGACAAAGAGACTCACATACATATTATGTTCATGTTAGCAAGAGACAAAGAGAGAAAAATATTCTCAATTCTTTGCAAATTAGGTATGGTAAAGTGACACAATCTTAAACTTATGGAGTTTAAGACCGTCCTCAACTCAAGACTTTAGTTCCTACCTGCTATCAGCTCCCATTTACTCTTTCACATACAAAAATGGTAGAAAATCCTATAACTCTCATTTCATCTTATCCTGTCCTTATCAGCTGCTCTTTAAATCTGAATAAGATTAAATCTGTGAAATCTGTATAAATGCATAAATCTGTATGAGTCAATATGAACCTCAGTGGAAGTAAAATAGAATGTTGGTGCTTCATGAAAGTCACTATTTTATTTTTAATTTTATTTTTATTTTTAATTGAACTAGTTAGTTTTAGAGGCAAACTACAACTGACACAAGGAACTTGTCGCTTGTTAGTTGGAACGTCGGCTAACGTTACTATTACGTGCTTACTCATTCGTTAAAAATGAAAAACAGGCTTTCACAACCTCTACTAACAAATTCGCAACAAATATAGAAATAGTTTTCAAATTTACGTAAGTATTCTTCTCTTACTCAGCACTTTGTTAAAGCATCTTGGGCAGCAACTGCAGCTTTCTATTAGCCCTTTTTTGCTTGATGCGCCAAGCTTTGGGATGGCCTTTTCCCCGTTCCTCTCTGAAGAACCTATCAATCTCTGTCAGGTTGGATGAGGAGCATTGCTGCACCACTATATTTGGGTCTCTCCTGAGATGTTGGAGCAGGTTCGAGTATGGGCCCAGATGTATCATTTGCAGACTTGTCCCAAATCCACTCCTGTACTGTGTTGGCTGTGGGTTTCAGATCATTGTCCTGTTCGAAGGTAAACCTTTCCTCCAATCTCTGGTCCTGATGGTCAGAGACATGCAACGAATTCACACTTGTGTCTTGTATAACACAGTCGGATCAAATATACCAATGGATAATCTGTAGTTTAATGCTTTTTGGATTTGTTACATGAAATTGAAAACATGACGTGAAAACATAGGGCCTGATGTATGCACAGCAAAAAAAAAGTGAGTTACTGCTGCAGTTGTTATGCATCTGACATTAATGTCCAGCTTACTAAGGCTGTAGCTCATAATGTAAACTGCATCTGGGCCCGCCTACTATATGCACTCTGTTTGAGGTACAAATTGCTGTTTGTCATTATACAGTAGTGGAAATTATAAACGTCAGAGCCATCAAAGAGCTCAGGACTTTAGGAAATGCAAGCTCAGTAAGAAAGAGATAAATGTGTTAATAAATAAAGTTCTTATTAAATGAAGTCTCTGGTGTCAGCACAAGTAAATGATGTGGAAAGCATTAATACAGCTGATATGCCAATTGGGTTTAACTCTAATGAAAGACATTTCATGCTTTAGGGCTCTTTTTTTTTTTTTTTTTTTTTTTTTTTTTAAATTTGCTACTCTAGATACTGGACAGTGCTCCGTAGTGCAATTTATTTAGGTCACACAGCCACATCTTGATCCATATAAAGCATTGTACTTCTTAATCATGTTTCTTTCACTTGTGTGTGTGTGTGGGTGGTGTTTTATTTTTTAATTTTTTATTTTTTTTACAGACAGCAAAAGGGGTCTATTCTTATCACTTTGAAATCCTCTTTCAGGAAGTGACAGTAAAAGATCATCCTCACAATATTTTGGTATTGAGCTTATTATATGTGTTACTATACTATTTGTCTTCCATCATTAGTAATAGCTTTATATGTGTAGACTAACAGTCATACTGACAGAGCAGGAAAGGGCACATAACAGTTCTTTAAAAAAAAAAAGTCCTAAAATGGTCTCATTTTATTTTCACATTTTGACATATATTTATGAAAATGAATAAAAGAAAAACCTTCACTATATGGCCAAAGGTTTGTGGACACCTGACCATCACACTGATATGTGGGCCTTCCATAAACTGTTGCCACAGATTTGAAAGCTTACAATTGTATAGGCTAGCTTTGCAGGCTGTAGCGTTACAATTTCTCTTCACTTTGACTAAGAGGAGCAAACTTGCTCCAGCATGACAACGCCCCTGTGCATAAAGCGAGCTCCATAAAAACATGGTTGGTCAAGGCTGCAATGGAAGAACTTGAGTGACCTGCACGGAACCCTGACCTCAAGCCCACTGAACACATCTGCAATGAACTGGAAGAGCAACAGCACTCCAGGCCTCCATTTATAACATCAGTGCTCTACCTCACTAATGCTCTTGTGCCTGAATGAACACAAATCCTCACAGTCACGCTCCAAAATCTGATGGAATGCTGTCCCAAAAGAGTGGAGGTTATTGTAGCAACAAAGGAGAACTAAATCTGGAATGTGATCAAAATGCACATATGGGTGTAATGATTAGGTGTCCAAATACTTTTGGTCATATAATGTATCTGCAGTACAAAGCAATCTCTGGGGGGAAAAAACCCTTAATTGCTAAGAAACACACACCGCTAATTTAGTAACATAAGCTTTATTCAGAACCGCATGTGTGTTACCGAGTGAGATTTAAGAAAAATGAAGTTGTTTCTTTTCCTAACAAATTTAACAGCAAAGTTACCAAAGAGGATGTGAGGGCATATCTCACCAACACTGTGATCTACTGAGACCAAAATTTGTATAAAAAAGGCCATGCTTTAAAGGATTTCTAGAATTTTTGTCAAATTCACAGCAAAGAAATGCTATAATTCACAAATTAAGTACAACTGCACCTAGCATTTGAAATATTTAACATCAGATTAATATTCCTCTGGTAGGTTTTTAAATTTTTGGGATTTGCAAAACAGCAAGTTAGCCATCTTAAATTTGATCAAAAACTTTTTTAATGCTTCTTTACATGGAAAATTGTCTATTCTTTCTAAAAATAATTTGATTGTAAAGTCACTGTGAGGCCATATCTCAGTAAGGGCTTTACATATTGCCATCAAATTTAGTATATCTTCTCAGGCCTCAATGGTTACTGGTTTCTCTCCATTGATAAGGAGTAAGACGAGAAAGTGCTTGTCTCTTTAATTGTGGCTTTCAGCAATATTTAATTTAATTTGATTTTTAATGTATTTCTTTAAAAAAACCTGTGTGATGATTGTGATAATATTTCAAAGTCAAATTTACTAGTTGTTTTATATATATATATATATATATATATATATATATATATATATATATATATATATATATATATATATACAGTATACAGTATGGCACACACATGAATTTCTTTGTCATTAAATTACATGTTTTTCCCTTACTATTTCCTCACACAGACATCTCTCTGCTTGGTTCTGCTTTTTATTCAAATGTAAATTGACGTCATGTTGACAAATTGGCAGTTTTAATAAAATCTTGTTCATGTTCATTGTTTGCTGACTATTATCTGCATGTAACTTCAGTTTTTTTTATTCCTTTACATTTTTTTTTCATACAGTTTACTCCTGTTAAATGACTCGTGCTTAAAACAGAGTGCGTAAAATTAATTCCTGCACTATGTGCATTCAGGGTCAAAAAGGAGGGCATGCAAAAGCCGTCTCCGCTTTGGTGATTGAACTCCAAAAGACAGGCAAATAGAAAGTTGATGGAATGCTGATGAATCGGATAATTGGGGATTCTTGGCAGAGTCTGTCGAGTTGCTCTGGGCATAGAAGTTATCTACTTCATCTGCAATCGACAGCCAATAGGGAGAAAGAGACAGTCAGGCAAATAAAGAGGAACAATTGAAAATGAGAGACAAGCATCTAGGGTAAAGCCTGCCTGATAACCTAAAGCACTTTTAAAGTGCTTGAATGATGTCTTAAGAATGTTGACATTGTTGTTGTATTGGAGCATAAGTGTCCTCAATTCAATCAGCTAAGATTGTAGTCAGAGATGGTTCTGGGTATCTATTTATATATTTTGGGGGCTTTTTCACTGAGGTGAAGGTTAAAGTCCTTTCTCTCTATAGTGGATTGGGATGTGGTGTTAAAGTTGATATCACATCTCAGCTGAACTCTCTCTTAGACTTCATCCACAGCACAAAAAATTCATCAAAACTTTTCTCCTGCCCCAGTGAAACCCATACCAAGTATACAGGGTCTGCTACTTTCTGCCCCTTTTCACCCCACATGTCCTCCCTTATCAGCAAGAGGTGTAAAGTTTCAGGGTCCAACTTGCTATATTCCATTTCAGAAAGTGGGAATGTATCAAATGGGAGCTCTTCTTAGTCTCATATGTATTTAGGAGAGCACATCAAACACCTTATATTTGTGAAAAGTTGAAAGGCAAGCTGAGCGTGCATTCTGTGGATGGCCTGAGGGCAAGAGTGCTTAGTGTCATATAAACAGAGAAATGGTTAACATGCTGTAAGATGTTTTAGCTTTTTTTGAACAAGTTAACATTGGGTGAATGACAATTTTGTTGCAGCCCTTTACATGTTTAACACTACTGGACTAGTCTTTTAGCTTTCACAGTCTGATAATCTGTCGACAAATATTGCCTCCTACTTTTCAGCTGCATATGCTTTGCATGGTGTAGAGAGCCTATCAGATTCCAGCTGACTGTCACTGGGCTCAGGAATTTTGTGCAAATCGATATTAATGACATGCCTGAGATAGGATGTTCAATACAATATTCGATAAACTCATATGGGTGTCATGGTCAGTTGTCCATATACAGTATAGCTGGAGATAACCTTCAGTAACTAAATAGAAATACTAAGTTTCAGGGTGCAAACTTCACTGACAAATCATAAAAATTTAGAATAAAAATGATAAAGTTCAGATTTAAATTGATGTTTATCCTTATCTCTGTACAGTTATCACTATTACCAAAACAGCCTATGTTAAGATTTTTCTACAGAGTAGTGTAAGGACTCCAAATGTAATCAAAGTTTACTAACTAAACTTTTTAAAAACGACTTCACCTGTGTACTAATTACACAATATTCAGTTTGATTTGTAGTATTGTAATACATTTCCTCCATAATTTACCCCTGAATCTTTTTTTATTGCATTTATGCACTTGTTTTTTCCACCCTTTGTTTTATATAGCCATATGTGCATTAGAATATGAAATACTTTGTGTGTTAATAAATTGTATGTTTAATATTCCTGCACTAATTTGCCAAGACAAATATGTTTCTCCTTTGTAACTCCTGTTAGATACTTCACCTTTATGGTTAGAGTGACGAAGAGATCGGACAATCCTTCTCGGGAATAGCCTGATGTAATGGCCCCATGCTATTGTCTATGAGTGCACTTCCCTCTACTGTCATTGATAAGCAGACTTCATTCAAACCAGGAAATTGCTATAATCCTTTACTGGTTGAATCCAATCTGCCAAATTAAATGTTCTTAACATTTTATGTGCATGTAGCAAGTGTTAGAGCACATTTAACTGCTTTGAAATCTGTTTTGGGTTCGAATTATTTTGCATTTCATTTTTGTCATTTGGCAGATACCCTTATCCAGGGTGACTTACATTTATCACATTTTATACAACTGAGCAATAGAGGTTTAAGGGCCTTGCTCAGGGGCCCAGCAGTGGCAGCTTGGTGGTCCTGGGACTTGTACTCACAAGCTTCCAAGCAGTAGTCCAACACTAAGCTAGCACATCACTTTTTGGTCATCAATCATGCATGATTATAGTGTAGCTTTCACAAATACAGTTCAAGAGCATTGCAACACTCCATCCACTCTAATGTTTTCTTAATTATTAAGAAATTTGTTGCATTCAACTTTTCCTTTACGAGCAATTACCAGTGATGTTACCTAGATGTATATTTACCCATGGATTATTATATAATCGTCATCATAACCATTTAAAATCTGCTATCCATTGATAGGAACCTTTTTTATTAGTTTTACAATAAATAATTCAGAGAAGTTGCTGAATAATATACTTCAATAATATGCCTTAAACCTTTGAATTATAAGTTAGTTATTTATCTTAAAAAATATTGTTAGTAACTTCAATAAATGATTTAGTAACTGCTGTGACTAATATGAAAAAGGTCTGTAGTTAAAAAAAAAGTCCTGGGAGTTTAAGGGGTTTAAGCCAGCAAAAACCCAGTTCATTATTTTGTTATTCATTTTAAGGAATATTATTCAGTAACTACAATGAATTATTCACTAGAATGAGTGCAATCTATATACACTGTTCTACTATGAATTATTCAGTAAGCAGAGTGAAACTAATCAGACAGGTGTGTAGTTACAAGAAAAAGGAGGGTAGGTTTCGACCTACCAACAAGTACTAAAAGTTTTATTAAACATAACTGGATAATAAGTCAGAACCTTAAAGGGTTAAAGTGATGTACCTGCTTGAATAAGGACACAGGATGAGAGTAAAAGTGAATTAGCATTCATTTATTAGAAAAAAAAAAAACTATAGAAAGCTAATGACTTGGGGCCATTTTTGAGGCCCTAGCTTTCCTTATGCTGTTTATATGAATCTGAAAGAAATCCAAACAATTACCTCTTACTTTTCCAAATTTGTGTGAATTTCTCATGCGATCAGGTTCTATCAGCTCATGAGAAAGAAACAAATTAAGCAAGACTAGTCAGTGCAACAAACAGAGAGGCGGTGATGAAACAGAAAGATGGGAGGTAGAGAGAAGAGATATCAGGAGAAAGCCACTGAGCCAAAGACATAGAGAGGATGTTTTGCATGTGTTAGGCTGTGATAAGCTCCGGCCCATCCTGGTGCTTCTTAATGAGGCAGGCTCACAGTGTGATGTGGTGTGCTCAGGGACTGAACACACTGGGGGAAAAGGCGTGCTGAAGAAGTTTGGAGAGCCAATACTTCATCATATCTAATTGCTGCCTTGTACACACTGGTCCCTACAGAGTTAGACTGCTTTCTGCTGTCACCCGCCAGCCCCCATCTCTCTCTTTCTCTATCAGCTCTTGGCTCTTTAAATGGAGCTCTGATGGGTCTGTCTTGAAACAATCTCTTTCTTATTACAGTGCACATTCATTCGTCTTAGTCTGCAGAGATTTACAGACAAACTTTCAGAGATAATCAGTCAAACAGTGTCAAATATGTTTGTCTGTGTTGACACTGGGTGCAGCTAATTTGATAACAGGACCGAATACACAGACTTAACAGTCTTGTATCTTCACTCAGAACAATTCAGCTCAATTTATTTCAGGTCAACTTAGTTTGTCTACTCATGTCACATAGCTTTGCTCAAAACTCAAGGGATAGGTTCTTCTACTCATCTTAGTCTTTTGAAAAACAAGTACCAAATTTACCCTCTCGGCTGTAGGACTACGTACCATTTAATGTTTAATACAGTATTTTGGAGATTGTGATGATGTAAAAACATAGACTACAGAATTTTATAAAATGTTTTTATTACAGCAAACTGGATGTTCCTTAACCAAACATTATATTATGAAAGAACCTTATTCAGAAACCAAAACATAAATAAAAGAGCTTATTAAGAGTAATAAGTGGGTGATTAGGACATGTGACACAGACATGTGATATGCTGGGGCTGATGGGTAATGTGTCAATTTCTGCATAAGCGTGACAATTATTAAATGTTAAATAATTCTGTAATGTTAGCGGGATTATAATAAGTGAAACCAGTACTTACCTATCTTGTTCAGATATATTTTATGAAAGTATTAAAACTTATATCTAACTTTTACAGTTCCATATCCTTGAGAGAAGTGGTAGTGCAGTTTTTCAGCTACAGATCAGAAGGAGAGGATTTTGAGACTTAACACTGCCAAGCTGCCATGGTTGCATCCTTGAGCAAGACTCTTAACCTTCAATCTCTCAGTTGTATACTGCTTCAGTTGTAAATCACTTTGGCTAAAAACTTTAGCCAAATGAGCAAATGTAATGCATGTAGTGGACTTTTAATCATTACAAGTCCTTGAGCAAGTCTCTTAACCTTCAACTACACAGTTGTATCTTCCCACAGTTGTAAGCAACTTGTAGTATGTAGTAAATATAGTGGGCTTTAGCACATGTAGTGAATGTATTATTGCCTATGTATATTTTTATATGAAAGCATGCAGCAAATATTACCTATAATATAATAATATAAAAATATTATTTTGGCACCACATACTGCTTCAAAATCAATATTAGCAATCAATATTAACAGTGTTAAGTTGTTTGCGCTTTCAAATGAAGTATAGAGAGCAAGTTATTAGTACAAATTTCACAAATTATTCATCTCTCCCTTAGCTTTACAGCAAGCTTTTATATATGCCAGCATTAGAAAAAAATGTGCATATGCTGAAAAAAATGAACTGGGACACATACACACACACACACACAGATTCACTCCTTCTTGACCAAATAAAACGAGAAGGCAGTTTATTAACATGCTTTATATGATTACTAAGTTTTGTTTTTTGTCAAGTTTTTGTAATTTCTGGATTTTGTAACTTCTGCTTTTGCTTGTGTGATTTTGGTTTGTAAATGGCACACTGGCATACATCAGTACAGTCTGTCCCTGAAGAGAGCATCACCCTGGCACTAACCTCAACCAACACACAGACTACAGCCCATCGGGGGGCACTAGGGTGGTGTGCACTGCCAATGGCAGTCTTCGGGGAGGGTAAAAAGGGGCTGCCAGGACTTAGTGGTGGTAAAGTGGAGGTGGATGAATAGATGCAGGCAAAGGGATCTCTCTGTTCCCCTGGCTGGTGCAGTGGAGCCCAGACTGGAGAGACTGGCTGCTTCATATCACTGTGACCTCAGGCTGCAGCGTATTCAATGCATCTGTTCTGCTGCACTATCTGTGAATACATGTAGCAGCGAGGGATTGGTTGAGGAAAGTCAAAGGGGCACTGGGCAAATATTCTGTGGAAGAAATGGCTGATAGGACAGTATACTGTATATTACAGTAAATGTATCAGTTTGCAGATATACAGCATACTGCGGATGTTAAAATCTTAAGGCAAAGTATAAACATATGTGGGTGTCTGATGTCTCATGTCAGTTTTTTTTTCTTTACCACAGATAGATGTGTTGTGTTGTATAAGAATAATTAGCTTGTCTGTTTTAGGTAGAATGTGAAGTGTTAGATTGACAATGTGTCAAATTACTCTGATTTATGATGGTATGTGTATCCAAGTTCCTGCTGTAGGATTGCCTGCAGGTCCATAAACTTCACTGTAAAAGGAAGGAGCAGTAAATGTATTATAAATTCCTAATTCTTACTGGATTGGATATATAACTTCTTCCAGATATAGCTACAATAAAGACACTACATGGATCTAATTCTAATCACATCAGATGGTCCAGTCATAGAATATTAAATTATATTTTTATTTTGCTGAAAAAGAAGAGCTCAAGTTCTTATTGATTTCTCAAAGTTGATATAATTTTATGTGTCACATTTTTTCTGAAGTCTGTGTATGTGTTTAGCAGTGGCAGTTCTGACATGATCTACATGCTTTTGCCACGCGACACATAAAGGGAGAAATTACATGATCAACATTCTGTTTTCTAACATCTCTAATTTACATTAAAGTTCATTCTGCTGCATGATCGATTTGGTGCAAGAACCTTCTGGGATTTACTGTATGTAGTGTTTGTGATAACCACATGCTCACATGAGGAAGAAATCCATTCCTTGTTGCAGTATGGATTGTATGGAAAGAGATAATCACGTATTCGTCTGTGTTCATACAGCTTGCCATTTATCATCTATGACTCTTCCAATGATTTCTCCCTTTGATTTAGTTTTTTGATTTAGTAAGGATCAAGCCTTCTTTAAACTTGTAATGTAATGATTAAGCAACATACACTCAGGTTTCCATTTTTTTTTTCACTTTCAGATTTCCTTATGCATTACAGCAAGTATATACCATATTTAATGCTAAGAATTGAAGCTTGAATGACCTATTATGCTTAGTTTAATGTTGTTTTCCCCCCTTATTTTCAGTTTTCTCCATGTGCGAAAGAAGCTATTTCACTTCCCATTCTGTTTTAATCTCTGAGTCTAACGTGATTGCTTAGCAGCTCATTTGTGGCTTTGTATTAGAAGTTGGAGTAAACCTGGCTAGATCCTGTTTCTGCTAATGTCATTATAGTGACACTGCCATTCATTTCCTGTCAGCCTTTATTAGTGTGGAACAGGATTAGGCCTAGGCACAGAAAATGAGAGAGGAGCCAGAACTGGAAACTGTGCCACTGAAGTTGGGTGGAATAATGCAGAGAGAACAGAAACGTTCATGAGACACTAATGAAATCTTTATGAAACCATCCAAAAATCCAAAGCTGAAATCATTTTCCTTCCCCTCCCGAAAATCCTTCCATGCTATATTAAGTTGCCACAGGCTGTCAGTCTGCTCGGCAGGAATTAGAAACACCGCTCTAACTGCCTTTGCATTTTCTGGTTTAAAAGCCCAATCAGAGTCACCTTTCATGAAACACTTTTACGTTTAATATGGCATTACATGTTCATAGCACTCAGTGTATGTGCATGGCTTTACAGTGGTCAGAGCACTGAGTTCTGATGGAATGGAATGGTATGGAAGTAAAATAGCGACAAAAGGTGCTGAATAGCAGTAACTGAAAAAAAAAAATCCACTGTATTAACAGTGCTTGCATTTTAAGGTTCTGCAATTCAACATAGTTGCATTTTAAGGTTCTGCAATTGAACATGGTTGCATTTTAAGGTTCTGCAATTCAACATGGTTGCATAATTAAGCTGTGAATTTTTAAAGTGGAGACCCAAAATTGCATCGTTTAAAATTTCAATATAAAATATTCAGATTTTTAAAATACAACCTTTAATAATTGACTGGACATTTCAGTGTGTATTATTTCGCTTCCACAAATCCAGTGACTCAAATTCGCCAAGAAATTCAACATCGCACATCCGGGTACCGCAGAAAGAGCAATCGATCATTGATGCATAATCGACACCTGCTGCTCGTCCGCTTCACCAGCAGGTGGTGCAAGCGAGTTTGATGAGATAATAGCAACAAGTAGACCGAGGCTATCACATCACACTCAGGGGTTTGCCAAAATGGACCAAGATGTAAGTACTGTACCTTAAACCGATGAAGACATGAAAGCATTGTTTACATGTATATTTGTTTTTATCAGCCTTACTTGTCAAATAAATGAAACAAAAATAAAATGACAACATGTAAAAAAACCCATACAGGCCGAGATAATCATAACGTTTTCTTACCCTTTGGTCCATTTTGGCAAACCCCTGAGTGTGATGTGATAGCCTCGGTCCACCTGTTGCTATTATCTCATCAAACTTGCTTGCACCACCTGCTGGTGAAGCGGACAAGCAGCAGGTGTCGATTATGCATCAATGTTCGATTGCTCTTTCTGCGGTACCCGGACGTGCGATGTTGAATTTCTCGGCGAATTTGAATCACTGGATTTGTGGAAGCGAAATAATACGCACCAAAATGTCCAGTCAATTATTAAAGGTTATATTTTAAAAATCTGAATATTTTATATTGAAATTTTAAACAATGCAATTTTGTGTCTCCACTTTAAAAATGCACAGCTTAATTATGCAAACATGTTGAATTGCAGAACCTTAAAATGCAACCATGTTGAATTGCAGAACCTTAAACTGCAAGCACTGTTAATACGGTGGATTTTTTTTTCACTTACTGCTATTCATACAACATTCAGCTGAATAACTCAAAGCTATAACCACTGAGCTAACACAACTAGCTCATAACTATCTTTTGGGGTGAGTTAATTCAGTATTTAATTCAGTGTTTTAATGAATGTAAACTAATTGTGGTGGCTCAGTGGTTTAGGCTTTGGATTACAGATTAGAAGGTTTGGGTTCAAATTACAGACCCACCAAATTACATAGTTGGTTTACTGTCTCTTTTTTTCATGGTACTTTATAGTCAAAACTGTTGCCAGTAAATTACTGTAGCATTTATAGATTTTACAGTTTTTTATTTTAATAAAATAAGTTACAATTTTAAAGAGTTATTATGAAGGAATATTCAAACATAAATAATTAAATAAATAACACATCTGTTTTTTGTAGCCATAACAATCTTGGACAAAATTGACATGCTCGTTCCCTTATTGTGGCCCAGAAGCCTTTACAGGCCTTGCAAAACACTGCTTGGTCTCTCGTGTTTATTCATGTACCTAGTCGTTGGCGTCTTAGTATGCTGACCTTATTTCGATTCACCTTGTAATGTTTTGTCTATGAATTTAATGGCAGTGCTTTCCTGAAATGTCTGATTAAACCTGTACTCACTTCTGTCTTATAGTTGCAAGTTTTTTACATTACAGACAACTTGCCCTTGAGGTATAAATATATAATACACACCTGATGTTATGCTGGGAGGCAGTCCTTTCTGATTGACTTCTTTATTCTTAAATAAATCATTCATTAATGCTAGCATCAATAATTGATATCCTCATGAGCCTTGGCCCTTTATGTAAATAATGTCGCAAGTATGAAGGTTACCAGCACAGACCTGCAGAGAACAGCAGTTTTTAAACTTTTGATTATGTGCAATATTTTCACACGGTTCAATCCACCCTTGTTCCCTGAACTGAGCTCTAAGACTTATGTTTATTTAAACGGGTCTTAAATGCAGCCTGCATCATGTATGCATTAGAAAATATTCTGAAGTGCAGATGCATCGTTGTGTTCAATCTCCAGTCTTTTCGATCTTCATCTTATAGTCTGGCTTTAAAGATGACTTTTTAACACTGCCCCCACCTTTTTAGATCTCTCTCACACCATTCTGTGCATATGATGAATCTAGTGAGAGAGCATAATGTCCTGGACACAATGGCCCTCGCTTAGGAGCAAGCCAGTTTCCTCGCTCAAAAACACTGCCATCAGCAAAATGTAACTAGGACTTATCTCTTAGCTACAATGTCGGGCTGCAGCTGAACTCCTCTTCATTGGATTGAACCTTACACAGATTGCAAATGAGCTTTTTATTTAAACAGTTGCAGGTGTGTAAGCATTTTATTTACAAAGGCAACGCAAGGGAAACACAGTCTATTGATAGAAACACTGAATTGTGTTTATATAGAAGAATAAGGGTTGCTAAAAGAATGATGAGGTCAAACAGGGATTGGCATATTGTATGTATGTATGTAGGTATGGGCAGAGAGAAAGAAAGAGAGAGAGAGAAGGAAAAAGTATTTAGGGGTAAAGATCAAAGAGACCTTGTGTTTAGCAGCTAACAGCTGGGTGATCATCGGTACACCATGAGGATATGAAATATCCATCACACTTCATTAATGACAGCACCTCAGTGATACACACACAAACACACTGTCACATTACCATATGGCCCTTTCTAAACTCACTCCCTGTTTAACACACACAAACACACACACACATACACACACACACACACACACACACACACACAGAGGGATTACTGACAGGCACCTGTGCGACATCCAAAGGCCACTGTTACTGAACCAGATGGCCGGTCCCTCAGTGGGCCAGTCCAACTGAATGTCACACTAACCAGCTGCAATTCTCAGGATGGACAGTAAATGTGAATGTGTGTATTTGAGTGTATGGAAATAGTGGTTGAATTACTGTCCAATCATATAAGGTCAAAATAAAAAAAGGACAGGTTGTAAGACTTGAGTAAAGGTCACCCTTCAGCAACAAACACACTTCAAATGTATTTACATTATTTTAATAGCAGCTCAAGGCTTTGTTGACGTTGGCTTAGTGGTTAGCACGTTCGCCTCACATCTCCAGGGTCCTGGGTTTGAGTCCTGCTCACTGTGTGTGTGTGGAGTTTGCATGTTCTTCTTCCTCTGGGTGCTCCTCCCACAATCCAAAGACATGCTTCTAGGCTGATTCGAGTCTCTAAATTGCCTGTGAATGAGTGTGGGTGTGTGTGCCCTGCGATGGGTTGGCACTCCATCCAGGGTGTGTCCTGCCTTGATGCCTGATGACGCCTGAGATAGGCACAGGCTCCCTGTGACAAGATGAGTTGGATGAGTGGTACAGACGATGAAATGAAAATGAAATAATAGCAACTCAAATGGTCAGGAAATGACTGTAAGAAAATACATGATTTATAATGTATAATTATTCAAAATGTGCTAACATGTACTTAACATTTACTCTTGGGTTATTTAGTTTTCATTTAATAAAACAATAAAAACACCAAGGTCATGTGAACAACATAAAAGATATTATTCCAAATCACATTTTCATAAACAGTTAACCAGCTCATGCTAAGCTAATACAGCTTGTAATTTATATTAATCCCACAACTAGCATTTGTATATAAAATATTGTATATATGTACAAACTTCAGGAACATCTTGAAGTTCTTCCTCAAATTTGTAGTACTTGCTCAGTGGTTGCGATGTAGGTTGTGGAGTTCAAATCCCATGACCACCAAGCTGCCACTGATTGGCCCTTGAGCAAGGCTCTTAACGCTCAAATGCTCAGTTGTATAAATGATATAAGTTTAAGTTGCTCAGGATAAGGGTGTCTACCAAGTACCATACATCTAGGTGTTTTTACACTGTACTGAGGTAAAAGAGGCAAAAAATAGCAGAAAACCATTACGATTTCCCCGAACACCTGATTTCCTTTTCCTTTTGCTGTATACTGCAACAGATTCACATTCCAGTCGAGAGTTATATCCCGCTTTGCATCCAGTGTTCCCAGGATACCCAGTGTTTCCAGATCCACCGCATTCCAAGTTATTGCAAGTGAGTCAGTGAGTGTTTGCTAGAAAAGACCAAAACGCCTCCGAATGCATCACAGTATTATAGTATTTTATTGTAAATTTGGCACTCAGGAAACTATTGTGAAATGTTCTTGTACAAAATCACACTGGTGTTATAAAAAATAAAATGTAAAACATTTTACAGTGTTGTAAAACATGAAATTAAAAGTATTAAAGTAATTAAGTATTGCAGCTGCATTACACTGAGCTCATATTTTTAACATCTGTAATAATTGAAGCTGGTTTAAATATCCCACTGGTTTAAATATCTCCACACTACTCTCTGAATTGTGCGAATGCATTGAATATTAATGTCTGTTCTCTCACAGATCTTCTATGTTCATTGTTATTAAAGGTTTTCACATCTTTCATATACTATGTTACCTTTATAAGCTCCTCTGAGAATGTGTCAGAAGAGAATTATTGAAATCGTGCTATTTTTTGCTGAAATGCATCCTGAGTTCAACTGCATTTCAACAGCAGAGAGAAAATCATGGAGACGACGGTCTCATCAGGCCCTCATTATGGGAGTAAATTTTTGATGAATTTTGAGCTATTTTCTCATCACACTACACTTTATTACAGATGACCAATTCCATAAACATTGCTGTGTTTATTTAGCACCAGGAAGTGGTCATCTCAGGATTCTCTGTTTATTTACAAAGCATTACTGAAGAAATTACTTTCCTACCTTGCTGAGTTTTTAAATTGGTGTATAGCTCAGCACAATATCTCCTTGCAAATCCCTTCCACATTATCCAGGATTTTATAAATGTTTTTTTTTTTATTCTCTTTTCCATATTTGGAATTGAAAGAGAATGCTATATGACTCAGAGCTCATTTAAGTTATAATACAAAGTGATCAGGTCACACATGGCTGCATATAGTTATCATAGGACTTCTCAGTGCTGAAGAACACGGGTATCAGTGTGGGTGGAATATTGGGTCTGACTTCCTAGGGTGCCTAATTGGAGGAGGTCTCAAAGAGGTCTAGACTAGAAAGTTTATTTTAAGACAAATTCATGGAACAGTCTAACAAGCTCTCAGTATAGCTGAACCTTCATGCTGAAATAACAGTTGTAATGTTAATAGATCATCTGAAAAACAATATTCAATGGCTTGACTCATAGCCGTTTAATTTAACAGACACTTGCGTGTTAGCAAAATGGCATAATTTGTAATCAATAAATGTGGTGGTAAGCACTAAACAAAGCCAGCCATATATGACAGCATATGATAAAATGTTGACTGAGTGATGTTTTATATAGTAAGGTGGCACTGCATGGTGATTTAATATAGACAACTGAGAAAAGCATTAAAAATATCCGACAGCTCTTGTCTTAAGATGATTACATAAATTAATAATAATAATAAAAATGACATTTTTAAGAATAGATGTAGAAGTAAAAATGTACAGCATAGTCAAGTGCAGGACAAAATACAGATGCATTCACACATAGGGGCAATTAAAAATAGCCAAACCACTTGACTGCATGTTTTTTTTTTTAAAGATTTGAGGAAACCTTTACAACCTGAGCAAACCCAAGTGGACATCGGGAGAACATGTGAAACAACACAGACAGTAGCCCAAGCTTAGGTTTGCACCTAGAACTTCAATTTAATACGTACATTTAATTAATGTGTGTATAAAAAGCTACATTATATTGCCAAAAGTATTTGCTCACCTGCCTTGACTCGCATATGAACTTAAGTGACATCCCATTCCTAATCCATAGGGTTCAATATGACGTCGGTCCACCCTTTGCAGCTATAACAGCTTCAACTCTTCTGGGAAGGCTGTCCACAAGGTTTAGGAGTGTGTTTATGGGAATTTTTGACCATTCTTCCAGAAGCGCATTTGTGAGGTCACACACTGATGTTGGACGAGAAGGTCTGGCTCTCAGTCTCCGCTCTAATTCATCCCAAAGGTGTTCTATCAGGTTGAGGTCAGGACTCTGTGCAGGCCAGTCAAGTTCATCCACACCAGACTCTGTCATCCATGTCTTTATGGACCTTGCTTTGTGCACTGGTGCACAGTCATGTTGGAAGAGGAAGGGGCCAGCTCCAAACTGTTCCCACAAAGTTGGGAGCATGGAATTGTCCAAAATGTCTTGGTATGCTGAAGCATTCAGAGTTCCTTTCACTGGAACTAAGGGGCCAAGCCCAGCTCCTGAAAAACAACCCCACACCATAATCCCCCTCCACCAAACTTTACACTTGGCACAATGCAGTAAGACAAGTACCGTTCTCCTGGCAACCGCCAAACCCAGACTCATCCATCAGATTGCCAGATGGAGAAGCGCGATTCGTCACTCCAGAGAACGCGTCTCCACTGCTCTAGAGTCCAGTGGCGGCGTGCTTTACACCACTGCATCCGACGCTTTGCATTGCACTTGGTGATGTATGGCTTGGATGCAGCTGCTCGGCCATGGAAACCCATTCCATGAAGCTCTCTGCACACTGTTCTTGAGCTAATCTGAAGGCCACATGAAGTTTGGAGGTCTGTAGCGATTGATCCTGCAGAAAGTTGGCGACCTCTTCGCACTATGCGCCTCAGCATCCGCTGACCCCGCTCCGTCAGTTTACGTGGCCTACCACTTCGTGGCTGAGTTGCTGTCGTTCCCAAACACTTCCACGTTCTTATAATACAGCTGACAGTTGACTGTGGAATATTTAGGAGCGAGGAAATTTCACGACTGGATTTGTTGCACAGGTGGCATCCTATCACAGTTCCACGCTGGAATTCACTGAGCTCCTGAGAGCGACCCATTCTTTCACAAATGTTTGTAAAAACAGTCTGCATGCCTAGGTGCTTGATTTTATACACCTGTGGCCATGGAAGTGATTGGAACACCTGATTCTGATTATTTGGATGGGTGAGCGAATACTTTTGGCAATATAGTGTAAGAACCAATTGCATATACAGAGTAAAAGCAATACATTATGAACTATGTACTGTATATAGCAGTCCTGTGCTCTAGTACTAGTACTAGTTTTAGTACGGTATAAATAACTATAATACTTAGGTATAGCTCTATGTTCCTACCACAGCTGTCTTGCATTTACTTCTGGTCAGTTATTGCATAGTAAGTTTTGCTGCATTTGTATCACTGTTGAGTCCCCAGTGAGTTCTGACATGTCTGAGACCATATTCACAATTTGGGAGTATTTTGTGAATTTTATGGGAGTTTTGTCCCAGAGCACTGTGGAGAATATCCAATGCTCATGAAATTCCATACATCATTACAATAGGTTAGTGTCTGAATGATGTATATCCACTTATTCATGTCATTTGTAGTGAATGTAGAGTAAAGAACATTTTTATTTTATATTGTACATTTGTATATGCTAAACTTTGTAAATAAAAAGTACAGTATTAAATATAACATCTGCAGAGTTAATAACCAGGTGCATATCGAATATGAACATGTAATAGCACCACAAGTCAAGGTGGATGAAGACTAGATCAGCTGCATGTAGTGTGCTACAACACACTGATGTGTGATTAATTGACATTTGTCTGTGCAAACACCTGATTGGCTGTTATCAACACACTATGTTCTGTATTTTTTCAGTTGCAGACATATTCTGTGAAACCCTAGCACATATTACAGCCTCAAGTTCTGCCTGATCCTCAACAAAAGGGCATATGTGATTTTCCAAGTTATACCCTCTAGTGCTGGAATTTTTAGCCATTTTCAGCTCCAGTCCTGGGCACCTACTACCCTGCCACAGGCAACACACCTGAGCCAGCTCAGCAGCTCATGCTCCATCCTTGCATGAGTTTTATCAGGTGTTTGAAGCAGGGAAAACCTGGAAATATGCAGGAAACAATAAATAATCCCTGCTCTATGGATCTAGAACCAGTAAAATCAGCTGTATAAATTGTAAAGATCATGTACTCCCCAAGAGTGCACCATTTATACAACAAAAATAGCTTTAAAAAATGCACCCACTTTTGAAGAGGCTATTTTCAGTCTCTTCCATAAAGTTAATTTTGATCTCGAACTCTCTTTTTCCTTGGTAAGACTGATTGTGTCAGGCGGAGGTGGTACTACCCTATCGCCCTATAAAGCGCTTGGCCGAGCAATAATGGCCCACAGAACTTCAGCAGCACCCGGCAGCAGCCGGCACTTTTGTCATGTTAATGTGTCAGTGTGTGACGCCAGGCAAATAGGATTTACTGTGCCGGCTCCTCCACTGGAATGAAATTGCAGTCTCATAAAATGTACTTTTAAGGCATTGTGGGGAAGCGCTGAGGGCAGTATATTAAACTGCTGCGGATCAGAGCAGAGGGGGGAGAGACGTGTGGACGTGGCTTATGGGCTCAGGCTGAAGAAGTGCATGGAGGGAAGAGAGGCAGCGTGGAGCACGGATGTGCTGTGATTGAACGCCTATCATCCGTAGTTTCTGATTTGAGTTTAATGTTTGGTCATAAAAGAAGTATGATGGCTGGGTGGGGAAATGGGGTGGGTGGTGTGTGTGAGAGAGAATGTGTGTGTGTGTGTGTGTGTGTGTGAGATGCTTTACAGGATTTGAAATACTGTATGCCTGATTTGTGGAGGAAACTTATCATAGCACAGTAGATCTTTGTCATCCTTCTTTACAGTTTAATTTAATAGCTATAAATATCCAGCTATGAATTTTTCCACTCTGCCTTTTGCACGTTGAGTGTGTGCACATGTACAAGTAGCATCTGTATGTTCCCACACCATGATGGACACTATATGCGTCATGTTTTTTCCCTTTCATTTTTTCATTTTTTTTTTTTCACTATTTGTCCTCCTGCCTCTTAACACTCTAAAGTCTACTTGCTGTGCCTGCGAATGGTCAGGAATCACTTAAAAAAAAAAAAACCTAGTTGATTTAGAGTCCAAATCCCTCTCAATCATGTCACATTTTGCACTTTATGGGCAATTCACCTCACATTTTCCACACTGCACTCCTGCACTCGCAGCAGGGGACTTTAACAATCAGAGTTGGACTCCCATTAGAGATCATTTAAAGGCCGTTTTCCCTTCACACCCTCTCGGCCTCGCACCGATAAGGCTCCTCGACGAGTCATTTCACTAGCCTCCTCCAGTCCACAGTGCCAAATCCTTTGCAAGCTTCTTTATCAGCTTACAGCTGCCACTTCTGCCAAGGTTACGGGACTGTAGTCACTTTCCTCCAATACAAATCGAGTCCTGGACCCTCTAATTACATCTGTAGAATAACAAGTAAATGTTGGCAGAGTGCATGCATGTTTGCGATGTAAATTTAGTTCCATTTCATGCAACGTTGATTTACAGTACTCTGTCCTGGGGTCATTTCTAAGGTGTGTGTGTGTGTGTGTGTGTATGTCAGGAGGATTGGTAATGTAATGTGGAATAGTAATTTTTTTCACCTAATAAATAAAATATAATTAGGATTGCAATCATTTCCACAATTGTGTGGTGTGAAAACTCTTCACTTTAACGCTTTAATTAAGGGCAGAACTTATGCCTTAGGGCTATATTACAGCTGTATCTACAGCCATCCACTATAACTGACAAGCCTATCTAACAGTTTTACAAGCTTATACAAATAGCAGCTCATAGTGTAATGCTACCTAACTTTTGGTACTGATCAGCTGATGTGACAAAATGAAAGATTAATACCACTGAAACTGACCAATAACACCATTACAAGCACAACTTACTGTATTTAACATGCACTTCATTTTATCACGATCACTTATCATATCACTACTGTACTGATTTCAGATTCAATACTTATTACATTCTATATTATGTTAATAATTTATAGTTGTGAATATGCACAAAATCTCCTACTATGCCACTTTATGACTACACACATAGTTTACATCATTTTTTCTGGGTAGGAGTGTACTAATGTAGCATGAGCATTTCAGTGTGTATAGATGCTTAAGCACTCATTATGCATATGACAATAAACTTTAATCTTGAAACTGGACAAAAGCACACAGTTCCTAAACCTGGTTATAACATTGTCAGGAAAATGTGACAGTCATTATAGTCTAACAAATGCTGTGAAAGTTCTTTTATGTGCAGTGTCCTAGTGTTTCAGTCGTATGAAGTTTCTGCTGCAGTCAGCATGTTTGGGACGAATTTCTGGCTTCTACACACATTGCTAATATAACTAGAGGAGAACTGCTACAATGACTCACGTTACTTCAGAAGACAGTGCCCCACAATGCTCATAAAACTGTGATCTAAGCCCACTGACTCTTCATGTCCAGACAAGTATCACAGTGGATAACATTTTATAGCGAGATATTTTAAATATCAGCTAACTATTGTTTGCTAATATTTACCCATAACATCGCTAGCTTAGATAGCTATTGGGCAGCATGACAAGGACCTTCCACTTCACTGGTACTTGTTAAAAAATTATCTATAGTGTATTTTATTAGGTTATGTGTCTTATCATTGTAAATGGAAATGAATCTTCTTTAATAAAGAATATCAGCAAGAATCAAAGAGAAGGTGTACAAGACAGTGGTGAGACCGGCCATGCTGTATGGTTTAGAGACAGTGTCACTGAGGAAGAGACAGGAGTCAGAGCTGGAGGTAGCAGAGCTGAAGATGTTGAGGTTCTCTTTGGGAGTGACAAGGTTGGACAGGATTAGGAACGAGTACATCAGAGGGACAGTTCATGTTGGACGTTTGGGGGACAAAGTTAGGGAGGCCAGGTTAAGATGGTTTGGACATGTCCAGAGGAGGGAGAGTGAGTATATTGGTAGGAGAATGTTGGACATGGAGCTGCCAGGCAGGAGGCAAAGAGGAAGGCCTAAGAGGAGGTGTATGGATGTAATAATTGAGGATATGAAGCTAGTGGGTGTTGAGGATGCAGAAGATAGGGATAGGTGGAGAGAGATGAGTCGCCGTGGCGACCCCTGAAGGGAAAAGCCGAAAGAAGAAGAAAAAGAATCTTCTTTAATAAAGCATAGACAGCACAACCATGCAGTCAGTTGTCTGTTTGGCCCTCAAAATAATAGGGACATAAAATCCAAGCATTAAAAGAATACATTTTAAAGATTTTTATTTATTTATTTATTTATTTATTTATTTATTTTAAAGTCATTTATTTATTTTTTACATGAAAAACAATCACAATGTTATTAAACCATGAAAACCAATAACAATATTATGACAAAATATATTTTCTCTGGGCCTTTATTAAAATCCAATTTACTATAAGATATGAATGCTCAGCTATGTCAGAGCCTTGACACTGTAATAACAGAGGTGTGTATAATGTTACTGACCATAAATTAGGTTGAGTTTGCTTTTAATGTTTGACATCGTATCATTATCCTTATATAACATACCAGAAATACACTTTCGGAGACTAGGCTAAGCCACACCAAAGCGTCATAAAGCAACCATATGACCTATGCTATGTGACTATAAAATATTTTATACTTAGGTCAATACTTTAAAATGAATAACCTTGTGTTGTCTGTTGATTTATTGAAATTATATACAAGGGCAAATGTATGCGGTTCTTACATCTAAGATCTTCCTACACTCCCAGGCATGAGACGTTGTACTGTAGCTTACTGTGCCTTACACTGCCTGATATGTAAGACACTGACAGCCAATGGTGGCTTTTTAAGTCAAGCAGGGTCAAGATGACAACGTTCCTCAGGCGTCTCCTCCGAGCTGATCACCGAAGGGACAAGGTTGTCTCGTAGTGACAGCAGGCCATTTTGAAAGCTCCACTTCTTGCACGAGTCAAGTCAAGATGTTTCGTGATACAGTGGAGGACAATCTGTGACAGGAGGACAAACTTCATACATGCCTGAGTCTGCAAAGTCAAAGCCCTCACCTCATGTTGAGAGTTGATATGTGCTAGTGAAGGACACTTTCTGATGATGAAAAGTCTCCTCAGGTTCAAAGTCAACGGTGAAGATGTCGAAGCCTTTTTTCTGACAATTGACATGTTGACTTAAACCTTACACTCCTCTTTTTTGGCACTTTCTAAAAGATGTAACATCAAAGCTTCATTTCCTCTTTCTGGATAGCTTTTTTTTTCATTTGCATGTCTTAAATTTCACTTTTGAACATTTTGAACTTTTTCTCTCAGTTTGGTTTAATGGCATTAGTTCCTATTCCTTTTTCTCCATCTCTGTTTCCCCCCCATTTCATGCATCATTTCTCTGTTTAATTGTATCTGGATGAAATTCTCCTCTCTCTATGTGTCCAGCACCATTCAATTAAGCTGTTGCCAGGAAAGCGTAGGCACTGCTGCTGTGCCACCCGGCCCAGGCTGGAGCTCACCGAGGGACACTGAGATCTGACCAGTTTTGTAGCCTACCAGATCCTTCAAGACTGCTCGCTCTGTGCATAGCTGGCTCTGTTATTCTGCACTCAGACCATTCTTTTTTTTTGCACCTGAGAGTCATTTTAATCAACCGAAGAGAAAGAATGCAAGGTCATTCTCTGTGTGAATTTCTACTAACCCTTTTAAATTGAAATTTGAAGGGCCATTCACGACTGTGTTAATTTAAAGCTTAAAAGGTATAATGGAAAGTCAGTAGTATTTTTGACCATTTAAGTAATTAACCAAATAATGTACTGAAAGAGCTATTACTTAAATCACTATTACATACTTGAGATTTTCAAGAGAAATGTTAAATGCCAGCTTCGGATGGACATTAATTTTTACCATAAAAGACTCGTTTTGAATTCGATTTGTTATTATGGATCTGATTTGCTATTCAGATACAGTATTTTGTGCTAAGTGGAGACAGATTTATGTTAAACGTGTGCCAGCTAAAGAGCAATATATGCAGTGATTTAATTACACTGATTTATTATGTTGCATAATGGCAACAAATGGAGATACACACATAAATATGCTTTGTGTATTGGTTTGAGGATAAAATGATGCCACCAGTAACATGCATGTAAATTTAGAATGCCTATAAAATTTCCCTTTCCATATTCTCACTTGATCTTTGTTTCCTGTGTCAATCAAAAGTCTATTGAATACCCTTGGGTGTGTGTTACACATATTATACAGTGATAAATATAACTTATGACCATGTGAGAGAAAGCTCACACCATTAAGCTGTTAATATGAACCTGGATCGCATGACTTGACTATAGTGTCTTGTGAAGACAGAATGACTGATATTTCTTGTTATAAATCCTGTCAGCCCTGCTGTCTGTCTTCTGTCAGAAGGGCAGCCAGCACTCCACCATGGCATAGAATACATTCTCTGATATGAAATATGAAGAACAAAGCCTTGAGGGGTACCTTTATTACCTTTACAATGACAATAGTCTGCACTCATTTCTAAATCTTATGAAATATGTCTCTCCCCATGTAGAGATGTCGCTAGGCTAACTTCCAGATTTGTGTGTCTATTCTTCACCTTGCATAAAAGTTTATAATTATAAAAAAGTCTTTAAACTTGTAATAATCATATCATTTTAAAAAATATGAATGTGATTTGCAATACTACGGTGTAATTGAACTGGATTGTTTTGTCAGTTTAAAATCGTTAAACTTTTTCCAGCCTGGAAATTAGCCCAGTGTGGAACAGAGCTGCTAATCAACTTTTGATTAAAAAGTAATACATACATAGTTTCAACAAAGGAGCTGGGGCCTATATGAGGGAGAAAGAAGGTTATAGGAAAGACGGCTGTATAATCACATATTTGTCCTTTAGTGTTGAATAATTGAAGAATTATCCCTCATTGTTAAGTGGATTAAATTGTGCACTTCATTTGCCAGTCATTGTGTTAGTAGTAGCAGCAGTAATATGAACCCTACCTGTTATCTTTACCCTCTACCTCCTTCATAATTCAATTTGGTCATTTGTCTATTAACCCTTTGTCCTTGCAGCGCCAAAGAAGGACAGACTTAAATTGCTGCAACATCTGATTGGTTGTTTTCAAAACGAAAAGAGGAAGGCATTGATTCGTATTAGAAAAGATGGATAAAGGGTGCAGAAAAATAATCTCATAGAAGTTATCAGAATTCATCAGTACACAGCAGTAAAAAAAACTCTCACCCCACCCCAAACACACTAACACAAACACATGCAATTGCAATACCCAACATAATTATCAGCTCCTTAACAACTGCTGTGCATCAACAGTGTCTCTATCTGTTCATTACATGTGCTTTCAGAGCCCCCTACCATGCTCAAGAAACTGCTTATCTCTGCATAGACCACTTCACAGGGCTAATTGAACCCTATTAGCAAACAAAAGTGTGCTGGTTCATGTGATTACACCAAGAACTGAAAAGCCAGGTATGTATTTCCTATTTATTTATTTATTTTTCTATACATCTATCTATTTTCCAGTTTGGTGGTGAGGATAGGTAGAAGAAGCTTTGAGAGGCATCAAGTGATATGCATAATATGTGAATGTGCATAATTGTGGTGCCCTATGGGAAGAAGGTGTGTTCATCTTTGCAATGGATTCTAAATTTGTTGATAATTAGAATGATCTTATCACATTAGGGCTTTTGAGAATGACACAATTGACAGATATGAGTTATTTCAGTAAAGTGGTGAAATATTGGGAGGTGAAATATTCTAACTTTACATACTGTGATGTTTTGCACTCTAATTGACAGCGACAGTGTGTGTGTGTGTGTGTGTGTGTTTGTGTGAGAGAGAGAGAGTGAGACTAAAACTTTAGGGTGGGAAGATGATAACCCTTATCCTCACATGACTTTGCTCTATTTGACAGCTTCCACCTGTCTTTACTGGCCAGGTCCCATAGAGAGACTATTTCCTTCTCCCCTCACTGTTTGTTCATTCTCATTCTTTGCTTTTAGTTTGTGCTCCCGTGGTAATGCTTTTATTGTAGTGTGTCATTGCGCCTGTGCCCTGACCTTTCACGTATCCCTATGGCCTCTTACTGTTTCTCAGCAGCGGCCCTTTGGTACCAGAATACTGTACCTTCCAACCTGTCACACAGTGACACCTATGCCCTTCCTCCACTAGGTGCTTATTTACACTATTATTAGAGTGACCTATAAGTCACCATTCACTATGACCACAATGACAGCATGAAGTGGGTTCATAATATACTGAGAATGGCAGGCAGTAGTACAAACTGTATAACCTTCATATCCTGGTTTCTACTTAGCAATGGATGTACTGCTGATGCACTCAGTTTTTGGCTTTCAAACCAATACGTTTTTGTTGTGTGGCCAATTTGACCTAACAAAATAAACAAATAAAAACTGTATACTTCATACTCTTCAGTTGTATACTACACTGTTTTACTACATGTAAGCAGAATAAAAATTATTTAAAGAGGAATTGGGGGTGTCAAAAAAGTTATTTGCAAGAACTTTTTAACATTGGTGTGCTGTTATTTTCTACACGATAGAACTAAATGTCAATACATATCTAAGTACTAATGAGATTGTGTCCCAAAAAACATACTGTGCACTAAATAGTATTTTTCAATAATAACTACCCCATTTGCATCTTCAACTTTACAACTATTTAGTGGTCAATTTTTGATACTGTTAATGATGTTATTATAGTATCTACTGCAATCCACATCATTTACTCATTTATTAATGCAGTACTATGAAAATAATAACTCAGATAAGATACTGTCAAAATTGCTGAGTACAGAGAAACCCCACTTTTAACAAGGGTTTGGTTTTTTAGTTCTCCAAACTTATTGTTTGTGTGTTCATGCACCTCTGACCTGATCACAGATGGAATGGTGGAACAGCACAGCACTAGCTGCTTTTATTGGCTACATAGCTAAAACACAAGCTTATTTTGAAGTAGGAAGGATTACTCCATTCTGACCTTTGAGCACTCAGAGACCCTGTATGATTTCACTCAATTTCTGTGGTGCTCTGATAGCAATGCTGGTAAGCTAGTTGGCTAGATGGTTAGATATATAATAGAAAATGTGACAAAAATTCCAAATTACCTCATGCATAAATTAGGGTTTTTGTGTGTTTCAGCTTGTCATCAGTTTTATATTCTTTGGCGTTAGCCATGTATGACATGGGGCTTATTTTGAAGGTTGGGATATGATGCTGTTTGATGTATCTGGAATGGCACCTGATGTATGTGTCAGATATCTCTCAACAATTTTGAGGTAACAAGCATGACCCCTGTGAAATAGTATTACAGAAATGCAGAAGCGACGCACATAACCACCACATTTTAGAGTGATTTTCCACCTCTGACTCAATATTGATTGTTTTTTTTTTTTTCATTTGACCTTAAACACATATCTCATAACTGCTTTAAAACCCAGGTTTAGCAGCATGGCAAATTTTTTGGATGGATATACACCCACTGGGCACTTTATTAGGAACACCTATACACATTCATGTTATTATCTAATCAGCCAATCATGTGCAGTGCAATGCATAACATCTTGCATATATATACAGGCCAGCAGTTTCAGGTATTGTTCACATCATTCATCAGAATGTGACCATAGTGAGTTTGGCCATGGCATGGGATTTTTTGTTTCTGATATTCTGGAATTTCCAAAACATTGCAGTAAAGAAAAAAATCTAGTGAGTGGAAGTTCACCCTGTTCAGAAGATAACAGAGAATGACTGGACGGATTTGAGCTGACAGAAAGGCTATAGTTACTCAGATAAACACTGATACAATTGTGGTAAGCAGAAAAGCATCTGAGAATGCACATCACATCAAAACTTGAGTCAGGTGGAAGAAGACCATTTCTTGTTCCATTTCTAGTGTTCCAGTCTACAGCTGAAGCCTGGAAAAACATAGCCTGGTCTGATGAGTCTTGATTTCTGCTGAGACACACAGATGCTAGGGTTATAATTTGGTGCCAACAGCATGACCTAACCTGCCTTGTGTCAACATCCAGGCTGATGGAGTTAGTATAATGGTTTGGGGAATGTTTTCTTGGCATATTTTGAGCCTGTTAATTCTAATCATTCATTGCTTGAATTCCACAGTCTATTTTTTGATTATTTTTGCTGATCATATGCATTCCTTCATAGCCACAATTTACCATCATCTACTGGCTACATTCAGCACGATAATGCACCATGTCACAAAGCAATAATCATCTCAAACTGGTTTTATGAGCATGGCAATAAGTTCAGCGTTCTTCAGTGACTTTCCCAGGAACCAGATCTGAATCCATTAGAACACCTTATTGGTAGAACGGGAGATTCACAGCATGAAAGTGCACCTGAAAAATTTGCAGGAATCTTGTGAAGTCAATGCTGTGAAGAATTGAGGCCATTTTGACAGCAAAGGGAGGCCCTAGCCAGTATTAGTATACTGTTCTTACTAGTAAAGTGTTTGGTGAGTGTATAATCCACATTGGCTATACAATGAATAAGAAAATTTGAAAGTTTTTCATAAAAAGCTTTATATTTTTGGCTGTTCTAGAAACCAACCATTCAGCCCCTGCCACCTTGTCACTCACCCCCCACCTTCCACCCTCAGTTCTCCGCCCTTGCTCTCTCACTCTCTCACTGGCAGCCATGATGAGCTAGAGCTCTGCTGCTGACAGGCCTGAACGATTGATGTTTGAACAATGGCCGACCTACTCGCAGGAGGAGGCAAAAGTAAAGCAGAGGCCTATAAATTTTTTAAGAGCCAAAGACGGAGTGATTGATGTGCTCCTTATCCATTGCTCGTGCCTGGGAGCAGGTAATGGAGTTGTGTTTAACCAGGTCTCTGGGGGAGGCTTTGGGCAGACGTGATGGGGCTTTAGGGGGATGTGGGGAGATGGCATTTGTCAAGAGCACAGGCGAGCAAGCTTAATCCATAACTGCTGGGTTTCTCAGTGGGAAACCAATTACTTCATTGAACAGGCCACCAGTTCAGAGATCTATCCCTATAATATGTTTTTAAATATCAGTTTTATTTGCAGGTATGCTGTAAAATGGTGTAATTAATAATTGTGTTATGTGACTACAGTTCTTCCACGAAGAATAAAGAGCAAATAAACTTGGTATGGGAAACTTTGGATTCAAGTTGTGCAATTCTGGTTCAAATAAATGGGAGCTTATTGTTTAACATGGCATTTCTATATGTGTCTGTGGTCTGAATTTTAAATAACAGTGACAGCAACTCAGCAACACCTTAGTTAAGTAGCCTCATAAATAATACTATTATTATTGACAAAATAATCATTCTTCATGTTCTAGCAGCATTATATTTTTTCTGAGTGCACAACACAATCCATTTGCATCTCTTAGAGAGGGTGTTGTGATGGGCTGCAAACTCATTTTAACAACAACCATCTGTAAGCCAAACACAAGCTGTTATGACACTCCTCGCAAAGTGTCATATTTACAGTTATGGGCCTACTCTTGTGTGAAACACTTTTGAACTGCAGCGAAGGCTGTTTTCTGGAAGTAGGGCTTTTTCAGTGAGAGTGTGTGCGCACCCACTCATCACCTTACCTCGCCTTTCCACTCATTCTCCACTTGCTGGTAATACATTTTACTTACTTATGGCAGTATGGATGTGGAGGGGGATGCAGGATTGGAGAGCGTACAGCAACCATGCAAATGACAATAGTATTTTCTTGTTGACAGTTTGTAGGGAAGAAAAGCCGAGCGTCATTACACTGATTTGTGCTCATGGCTCCTCTAGTGAACTATCTCTGTGCGTGTTGTGCATTGGAGATGATGAAATGCTTAGAGCCAGCTCTCAGCGTACCTTCTAGCGACAAGTTCTTGCTTGCATGTCTGCAGCCTTAGCAAAGGAGACAACAACATAATAAATAAAGGTGGAAATGAAGAGGGAAATAAATGACAGTTGAAAATGATGACTTTTCTTGATATCTCCTAAGGACAGAAGAGATCTGCAGGGGAAAAAAGCATTATACTATTTATATAACGTTCAGTAGAGTAATAACTGGCACATTAACGTCTGCTTTTTTAGGGATAACACTTGGATAAATATTTTCTGATGTAACATTTATCTCTAAGATCAGAAAAGTATAAGAATTACGCCCAGTATAAATCTAAATGTAAAACTAGATTACATTATGTATGCCAGATTTGGTAAAAACTATTTGTACAGTACCCATTGTTATGAACACATACAGTAACACATTTTTGTTCTTAGTAGGTCAAAATAACACAAGTAATTTGTATCACCTACAAAAGTTCTTTTAAAAAATGACAGGAAAGCATAGAAGTGATTTCTTTCTCCTTTATATAGTTGACATGAGAAAAAATCTAGGGGGAAAAAAGAAAGACAGAAAGAAAGAAGCCTTATTATTGAATTCCAATTGGCCATTTCCCCCATTCTCAGAGCAATTGGTAAGAGATTAGGATTTGAAGGCATTTTCTCGTTCTTTGCTCCATTTCTTCAACATCCTTTAGTTTGCACTGGGTGAATGTTCCATTACAGGACAAGTAAAGGATCTGAAAGAGTTCAGAAACGTGTGATGGAATTTCAGTTTGCTGAAAATGAAACACAGGATCTGAGTGGCAGACAAGAAGACAGGAATGAAGGAGTGAGAGAAAGAAAAAAGAGAACAAGGAGCAAAAGAGCATGAAAGCGCTGCAAGTAGTCTGAGTGGTAAAGTCGCTACTAATAAAATCTCCACAGCACAAGGTCAGCACAGAGCTGGTTTAGATTGGCCTGCAGATTGTAACACAGCACTGAGAAAAGACCTGGAGGCCAACTTCATGTACGACATTTTTTCAGTGCCTTTTTTAACAGAAGCAAGGGAAACGTCTGAGCTACTGAGCTTATAGAGCTGGGTTCCTACTAACATCATGTGCAACATTGCAGATTAGCATCACTGCTTTTTAAATATGCGTTTTTAAAACATGCTAACTTCAAGCTTGAATGCAGAAATGTGTGCATTGCATTTGTTCTCACCTCCTCCAACATCCTATAGGATATACCATCAGATCTGTATACTATGCACAACCTACTTTATGCTGTCTGTATGTTTAGGACATACAATTTTACACATGCATTTCATTTGCTTTTGGAAAATCAGACCTTAATTTTTAAGTGACAAAACTGCAGTGACTGCAGGTCGCTTTTAGAAAAGGTGCCTAATTAATGTGATTCATCTCACATTTAATATCTGGTGTTTTTAATAAGGAGCACTCGTGTCTGAGAGAGAGCACTTCATTAGCACAGTTGAGCAGGCGATTTCCAATGCCATTGAAGTAACTTCATAAATGCTGGTTGGACAACGGTGTTTAATGTAGTGCAGGAAATTATCTCCGAGATCATCTAAAATCGCCGGTTCCTTTGACATAAAAGGATACAAAGTGACCACAAATCTCTTTTATCCCACAAGGTCAGGCCAAGATGGAAGTTTTGTCATTATGTGGATTATGATTTTAGGTCTAGTTAGAAAAGATGGTTATTATTCCAAAGAAGGTACATTTTAATGAACTTGGATACTCATTTTCATACCTGATTGTCTTTGGAACAGGATATTTCCTTGACATAACCTTGCTAACTGCCATATAATGTTGTAAGACAGTGGTGAATAACTCATAAGCTGTTTGTTTTCATCAGCATATCACCTGCTAAAAACACCTTCTAAAGACTTTCCCCCTTTCAGAAGCACCTGGATGTGTCTGTTCATTAGTTGCTTTTGTTCATCTCCAATGAGACTCACTGCTAGCTGTGTTGACAAAGCCTTGCATAATGTGTTCTATAAACTAGCATTAGCAGCTGACAGAAAAGTCACAGGTACATGTTAATGACACATGTTAATGGGCCTCTCAGAGAGTATGTGTTCTGACTGAGCAAGAAGCCTAATTAATTAGCAGATTCAGGGTTTTGATGTTGCTAATTTCCCCATGCCTCTGAACGTCATTAAGCATAGTTTCTGGACACTGACATAAGTCTCTGGTTGATGTGTACTCCTACTCCCCTGCAGCATTAGTAACATTAATAACATCATGAAAATAAGCTTCTTTGCCTTTAAAGTTTTTAAAACACATTTAAACACATTAAAAACTTCAGTCAGAATCTTATTTGATAATGTTTCACATGAAGAAGCTTGTAGTCTTTTATTATGCTCCAGGGATAATTGGTTGATATGTAGGTAACCACACTAATGTGTAGTCTAATCATTATGAAAGCTGAAATAGGATGATCTCAGTCTCCCTGGAACATTTTGTGCAAAGGAAGAACAGATGTGATTAATTTAGTGGTACCAGACTGGACCCAGGTATATCTGCTCTAAACTGAATATAAATAAGTGCTGTGCCTGCATGTCTTTCTAACCTCTATTCTATAGAGAGAATCAAACTATACTTTATTAATACTTTTCTGTGACTGGAACTGCACTATAATCAGTGGTCAAGTTGCCCTTTTACGAAAAGGTCCACGCATGACATTAAAAGTACTCACTGCTGATGTACAGTTAATAATTGCAGGAACAAAATAAGTCATAATATTATAATAAATGGCAGAGGAAGTCTGAGGAAAGAAACTATATATGGAATTGAAGGAATTGGTAAGAGGCAGGTAGAACCAATTTGTGAGGGATTTTACAGACAGACATGGCAGGAAGAAATAATGATGAAATAATAATGTTAAAACAAAACAAAATAAAACAAAACATTACAGAATCTTTTACAAATATTTTTTCACAAATTACTTATTTAAATTAATTATTATTCGTGCATATATAATGATAAGTGATTAATATTTTGTGTTAAACCATGTTGGCCAATCACAACATCCTTTTATAAATCTATAAAGCATAAGGGAACCCATGTGGTTTAACATAGATATTGTCCAGCGTTAATGAGTTTACATCTCGAAAATGTCATAGCCGTCCATGACCGGGTTGTGTTCTCTGGGTGGGAGGGGTGTTATACTCTCTCCTCTATCAATCATTGTGACACTAGCCTGTTGTGGGTGTCTGTGAGATCAAACTTGCAGATGGGATGAATAGCGCTTTCTTTAGAGTGTGTTATGCCACCCTGTGACACAGCATGAACAGCGGGTCAAAAGGATATGGTCGGCTTTATGTGTGTCTAAGGAAGCTTGTGTTGAACTAGATTTATACTGTACACTATTCAGCCTGCTTTGGGTGTCACACATGGTAAAGGATAATTTTTGGTCAGAAATTGATATTGGTGGTCTTAAAATACTTAATGTGACATGATCACTAATGGATTTGGTGCCTTTATGACCAAAGACAGTCAATGCCTGACAGTATCAAAGAATTCTGCTTGAAATTTTAGAGCGAGATTGATGCCATACTTGTTTAAACTCCACCAATAGGGTGGGAAAAATGGGAGGCAGGAAAGAAAGGATTAATTACAGCTTTCAGGTGTGTTGCTAGATAATTAGCATGTACATGCTCAGTTAATACAGTTTATTTAATATTATAATACTATTTTTATATTGTCCAGTTGAAGAGCTACAAACGTGTGCTGCATTGTTATACACACAGTATGACAGAACATAGTAGCTATCTTCATTGTTTAATCTGATACTTACTGTATGGGGATCATCTCGTACAGTGTGAGAAGTAATAATCACAAAAGTCCACTGAAATCACATAGTGTAAAACTGATTTTAGCCTTTTGCCCTCCCTGGTTGCTAGCTGTCGTTTAATAGGGGAGAGCTGGTTGGTGGTGGGGAATTGACCAAGACTAAATTAGGGAGAATATTAGGGGAGGAAATGTTCCTTTGATTTTGCATCCAACTGTAAAATGATCTGAGCTCTCCGAAATCTCATTATACTCGGAGAACTTAATATCTCAAAGGACAAAAACTTTATTCAGCTTATTTATTTCATTCTCAGAAAGTAAGACCAATTAGGTTGCCAGAATTCAACTAGTGCCTTTGAGATAACCCCTAATCAATGTTTCTTCCTACGGTCAAGCATCTATCGAAAGCAGTTGATCCTACACTAATGGCTACTACTGGTTCTTTTCAAGTGCATGTCCATTCATTGAAAGAGATAAGAAAGAGGCGTTAATAAGGACATAAAGGATTAAGTAAAATAAGAGTTACATAAGCAGACATGAACTGAATAATGACACACCTTTCGTAATCTGAACATTGTACTGTTCTTATACAACAAATAGCCTCCAGTTAACAAACAACACTATCAAACAAATACACTCATTTTCTTGGGTTAAAAAATTGTGTGATCATCAGTAAAATGAAATAACAAACAAGGTCTATAAGCTGCAAGCAGTAGAGGAAGAAAAGTGAGTGAACAATTCTTGGAAAATGCTGAATGTTGCAGTTTCAGGAAGTTAGGTAAGGTGGCGAGAATTTCAGCCCACTAATGAGTTTCTAGAGTGAGTGGCTGGGGAATGGCGAACAGTTCTCTAAGGTGTAGGGACATGCTGACATACTTTCTTTCCGCTTTCTATCAAATATCCCCCATACACCTACCCCCCACCCAATACCCCCCGGCCTAAAATTTGGCAATAGTTTTTGTGTCTGGAGGAAACAGGTAGAAGTGCTAAGTGAGTGATTCATGAAAGAATTAGTCAGATCAATTTCTTTCATATATTTTTGGACAAACTGATTAACTATATATAGTCTCCCTTTATCCCTTTATATTTGCCTAACTGTGCTATGAGGAAAGTATGCCGGAACTAAGCTAAACTTATACTTGGAGACATTTAAAAAGTAGAAAAGAACAGAACATGGGGCAGGAAATGGACAGAGCAACAATAGTTAATCTTAGAATGTAATAGTGTAAAATTACACCTATTTAAGACTATTATGAGCTCATATGGGGGAGAGGTTACGTGTGTCATCCCATTAGTACCATCAGTACTCAAAAAGGTAGACATCTTCAAAGAAGAGTACACCTGCCTACTGCCTACACCTACTAGCAATGGCACACAGTGGGGTGTTTGCCATGGCATCACTAGGTATTCATAGTGACCTATGAAAAATCAGTATTTTACTTGTCGCCCTCCTAGAAAGGCAAGGGGCAGTTCTCACACCTAAGGGCAAGTTTTCTGAAAACCTGGGGCCTCATGTTGCTGTTCCAGTGCAGCCAGCACCAGTGACTTGGAATAAGGAAGATTCTGTGACCTGGATCAATCCATGGTAATCTGCTATGGCTATAATTCCCCAGCCTTTTTCTCTAAGAAAAATCTGATTGATGTTGCTCTTGTAGAAGGCACTAGAAAATATTTTTGTCTGTTTGCTGGAAAATATGGTAGATGACAGGACATGGAAGTGTGTCTCCTGGAAGTAGAAGGCAGAAGTTTGTGTGGAGGAAGTCTGGCGGCACCAAGCTTGCTAAAAACCTTTGTCAAATGATACTCCATCATCACACTCCCTAGCTAAGGTTATGCTTGTCTTTTTATGATGGTGGCTCACACTGGATGTGGAGCCTGTGCAGCTAAGTGACCAGCATGTTTTCTCCTAAACAAGGTGTGAAAATACTGCATAGTGTTTTACTACTAGAGACCTGACTTGGGCTTGAGATCGTTCTTGAGACCATAAACCAGTGGGGTTGGTGTTTTCATGAACTCAGGTAAATTTTTACTTGTTCTTGTCTCAGTCTCAGCTTACATAGACTTGGAATATTTTTCCAACACCGCCCAAGATCATAATAACATTTTCATTAAACATATACTTTGCATTGGTCATGTTACAGTACAAAATGTAAACATCTATATCTGCATGTGGAGTTATACAATACCCATGAATTTAAAGTGACTATGTTTCAAAAAAATACATCTTCTTATGTTTAAAATATTATAGCATGATTATTTATCATGCACAGCTGTGTTTGTTCTCAGAGAATGGCAAGAGGCAAAACAAATTCTAATTGTAATGCATTTTATTTACATGCTGTTTGTTTAAATCATGTGCTTTGAGTTGTAAAAATTGTATAATTTACAAACTCTGTGTCATTTCATTTACCTCACATATGCTCCATAATCCCACCCCCAAGCAAAGATATAAAATACGACTTTACTGCAGCATGCACCAGGAAAATAGGCTATGCTTAACATGTCTTATGTATGTCCTGTGTTCTTATTTGTACGAAATGATAATGCCAAAGTAGATGGAAGATACCTGACCAAGAAAATTCTGGTTTCGGTCTCAGCATGGACTCAGCCATGTGTGGCATTGGTCTTGTCTTGGTCTTGCCAGTCTGTCTAACTCTGCCAGACTCCTTTTGTTATGATCTTGGTCTTGACTCTTGGTCTTAGCTTTGGTGGTCTTTAACCCAATATTAAGGCCAAGTTTGATCATATACCAGCTGGTCTATTTTCATGTTCACAGAGTTAACAGTGCAGTAATGAATGCCACCTTGCAATCTGCCTTGCTGAAACTGGATTAATAATGAACATTCAGTAATGAACATTGCAGCTGAAATCCTTTTAGGAACTGGCCTGAACTTTCCTGGCTGGAGATTTCTTTTAAATTGTGTGGAATTCTCACCTTGTCAGATTCACCTCATCTGAATACACAGGTGGAGCAGTGGCTTGGACTGACAGATGGTGCATTACCTTAATGAGCATTAATGTGAGTTGTTTGTTGATGTAGTTATTGGATTTGCTGTTGTTAGAAACTCAGCAAAGCTTCCAAGCTGACTGCTTAGTTAGAGAATAAAAATACACAGGGTAGAAATAACGTAGATCATGGTCATGGAAACTGCTAGACAGGGAAGTGGTGGATTGAGAGCATGTGGATGGTTCAATGACAGAAAGATCGTAAGTGCTTGTAAAGTGTTAGAAATGGGCTGCAGGTGTTAGTATTGAGGTGAGATGTAGCCCTGAGTGTACACCATCAATGTTAGGGCAGTTTTAAAGCCATGCTGGGGATTGGAGTTTATTACACTTACTGTGCCAAATTTTAGTTAGAGCTGAAATCTTAAAGATTTAAGCCATAAGCAGAAGCCACACATGAGTCTATTGAAAGCCAAAATTAACCTATTTAAACAGGTGTGGTAACTGCTTGATTGGTATGAAAACCTGCACCCACACCAATCCTTTGTGGAAAATTAAACCAATCCCTGGACTAGAGTTTGTTTAGTTAAAAGATTTGTTCACATTTGTTCACTTGCATAGTTTGACAGAATATGCAGCCTGATCAAACCTGAGCAAAGCCTGATCAATGTAAAATGAAATTCATATAATTATTGTATATTAATAATGCTTCTGTGTATTGTTACCAATATCCATGTATATCCAAGGTCTGAAAATGCTCTATACTCCATAACTAACTACTATTGACTATTACACTACTACAGCATTCTAAAACATTGGAAATGTCTGCATGAGCCTTAATGGGATTTACTTAACTCTATGACTTAATAAATCTGCCAAATGAAACTGAAGGAATTCCTCAAATTATGAAAACCACAGGCAGAAATGATTTAATATTTAAATAAGTAACTGTGTGTAAACATAACATATCTAATCAAGGGCCCAAATGGTTTGGAAGATTCTAGATTATTTTAGAATCATTGAAAATTATTGAGAGTCTGTTTAGCTAAAATAATTATTGTTCTGCTTCAGAAATCTGACATAATCCATCAGAAAAATTTACAATGTTAACATGGTTTATTATGTAAAGGCTGGATAAATATCAGGGCATGGCAAGAGAGATAAAAAAAGATACAGGAAATTCAACGGATGGTAAAATAATCTAGTATGACATAAGGCCATCTGTGAGAAAATGAATAAAAGAAATATTTTTTACAGGCATTCATTAGTTAGAAGAGAGTAAGCAGGAGTTTTGTGCGGTTGCAGAGTAGTCACTCTTGTTGAACCACATTGCCTTTGGGTTTTTCTGAGCCCCATCTCCGTAGTGTGTGTGTGTGTGTGTGTGTGTGTGTGTGTTCTGTCACTGTTACATATTTAAATAATAATTGGCTGTAATGCTGCATGTTGGTCTATTTGTGAAATAATAGATGAAGCAGACAGGCATAAACATGTTTGTGTGTGTCTGCTTGCACAAAAGGGCAAAGAATGAGCATGTGCTAAATTAACTGTTTAATATTTTTCCCTGTGTTATGGACATTAGCTTGTGCTATCTGTGTCCTCGTTTAACTAGTTAAAATAAAGTAGTCATGTGTTTTATATGTATTATATTATGTTGTGTAAATGGCACAAACTGCCCTTACACACACACACACACACACACAGCGTGGGGAGAGATGACAGTGGGCTGGGGGGTGATGGAGACACTTTTTCAGCAAACTGCTCTCAGTGACTGCACAAATCAAGCCTGACACTGTGGAGGCTTAACATGGATGATACAAAGCAGCTCTGACTGGTTCCACAATCAGAATGCACAATGAAAGATTTAAAAGCTCCTGCCTCGAACCTTTGCAGGGTTTATTTAGTAGGTGCATTTAAAATTCCTCAGCACCATGGCTGGCAGCACAGTTACTTAATGAAAACCAGCTCAGGTTGAGCAGTGTATCTGGGTGAGAGGAAAAATAAAGAAAGAAAATACCGAAAGAGGAAATAGATTATATATTGACTCCATTGAGCTGAAATAACTCTGCCTAGATGTAGAGTTGTGGGATGTGCCAGTAGAGTTGTGGGATTTCTTTTAGCAATTTTATTCCAGGACTTATATTATATAATATTCTTTGCAATAGTGTGAACCTTTATATTGCATTATGGCTATCTGCAAATTAGCTTCATACTAAATGATAATTACATACTGTACATACAATCTGTGGCTACATACCTAAAGACCACACGGGGGTCTACATGCATAATTATGAGTATGTATTCTTCAGCTTTGACGGCGTTACACTTAATAAAGACCACAAAGGATCAGGAGTCTTCACAGAGACCTTCAAACTGCATTTCTAATTTGTCTAGGTCAGCAGGCATCCCACAGATGTTCTCAAACAGATCATAACCATCTGCCCTGCGTCGAATCAGCGTCCACCTCCACCATCATTACCACCCAGAAACAGTCTGTGTCAGCATGCGTGATGTCTTTTTAACTTCTCTGACTGTAATAAAGACAAGGTCCTGGAGTCTTATTCAAAATGCATTAGAACAATAACCACTGCACCAAGGCCTAATTTCTAATTTACACAGTTCCTTTTTTTCCCCCTTCTTCTCTTTGTTTATTCAGAAACCGATGTGAACTGCATTATGAATTCTGAACAAATCGTCCTCATCGCCACCAGATCTCCACCTTTACTTGTCACCAGATAATTGCAACACAAACAGAACACTGCAGTCTGTTTGTGTTTCAATTGATGAAAAAATGGGTTCAGAGGAAAAAGGGACTAATTACCATGCAACGGTGTGCCATTCAAACGCCCCTGCCTTTTAACTGGCGGCTTGCACAAGCATAAAGCTCCCACCAGCACTTATGTCATTAATAGAGCAAAACCTTTAAAGGCCTACACATGTCAGACAGGCGCTTTCCGACCACAGCGGCCGCTGCTCAGGGGACCAAATAAAAGAAGCACCGATTATAGCTCAATGTTGAAATACAGAGCACTGTGCTATTCCAGGAATGTTAACACGGCTGGATTTGTTTGTGAGGGGTGGACTACTGATGTGCTCCTCATAGTGTGATGATGCGTCTGTTAGTTGCATGCAGTGGAATTCAGACACTGATGGACTAATTTGGCTGCTGCTTTTTATTTTACTACTTTTTATTTTTTTATTTGTCTTTTTTAAATCTAGGATTGGAGAAGGCACAGTAAAATCACTGTTGATAAATGTGTTTAAGTGTTTTTTTTCTTCCAGTTGCAGCTATAAGACAGGCTCTGTGCTGTATTTGTTGTCTCAGTAGGGTTTATGTATAGTCACTTAGGGGAGAGTTTTTCGAAATGATAAAATCCACTTTTGGGATTGTGTTATAATGCAGTGCTTTTATTGTAGCGTTTACCTTTGCTTATGTATCCTTATGCTTTGTACATTGAGCCAAAATGTCCCCTTTATGAGAACGCAGTGTACTGTGTATTTGTAATAAATTCAGAGCACAGTAGTTAACTGAATATAAATCCAGGATAAAAGCATTTAAAATGCACATTAACCACATATGCATATCTTAGTTCAAAGATTCAATGACCTGAAAGTATTTTTTCCAGAGCAGAGTTTTCTCAATTTATTCCTTTTAACTTCATTCCTTATTTTATTTTATTTTATTTTATTTTATTTTATTTTATTTTATTTTATTTTATTTTATTTTATTTTATTTTATTTATTTTATTTATTTATTTATTTATTTATTTATTTATTTATTTGGTGCTCCTGAACCAGTTAAGTTTTGCTTCTGACATTTCTGTCTTTGGCTTATTTATTTTACTGGTACAGTAGAAACAGAGTTTATCCATCAAACATCTCTTTAGAATAAATGCCTCCAAGCTTATTTTCAGGCAGTGTACATAGCCAGGAAGATTAGAGCAAAGAAAACCTTCAAACAAATGCTAGAGATAGAGTGAAAGTGCATATCAGAGAAGCACATCAACACTTCACATGGTTTATTTGAAGTCCTATCTCACTGTGACTTGAAATAAGTCCCAGTGGCACTTAATGATAATGAGCTTTAAGATGTGGGATCTCTCTCTCTCTCTCTCTCTCTCTCTCTCTCTCTCTCACACACACACACACACACACACACACAAACACAAAACCACACAGACACAGACTGGGTTTGAGTGAGTGAGTGTACTAACACTAACTTCTTTGTCTCATCCAGTAGAAATTATGATTAGCTCTTAGAGCTGTGTTGCTGCAAAGGACTAATGCATTTTGACTTTTGTGGAGACCTTCAGGAAAAAGTCTGAGGGATGTTTTGTGAAACAGTGGGGTAATCTATGACGTCTCTATCCTCATATATCACAACACACATACCAAATAATATTACATATACAAACAGAATTCCCAAATGTCAGCCTCTTGAAGTCTCTTGAGCAACATAATTGTTCCCTACATAGATGGTTCCCTCTTTGTTGTAATTCTCAAATTATTGCTAATACAGTGGAACCTTAGCATACGATTGCCCTCCATTATGAATTTTTGCCTTTAGAAATGAAATTCTGCATTTTCGGCATACGAACGAACCGAACCAAACACCGGGTAAGTTGTATGTACGTCCGGGAGCCGTTCAAAACTTGTTTACTTCATTGGAAAGCCAAGTGAAGACAAGTGAAGCGATTTTACCAATTTTACCAATTTTTTTTTCAGTCAGGGAAAGCAGGTTTGAAATAGTCAACCCACGATACCACCCTTGCCTTCGCTATGTGTTCAAAAGCTACGTGACTTTGTGTGTTTTTTTGTTGACAGATTGGTGGCATGGGTGGTCTGTTCTATTTTTAGCACAAGCTTGGTGGCACGACTTCCTGTGAGGACCCTTGACATGGAATGCTTGGCTTTCCGTCAGTTCTTTGTAAGCAGCCATACAGTTTACATACACCTCGTATTGGTAATATTGTTAATATTTTTGGGTGGCTGGAATGGATTATCTGCATTTACATTTTTTGGTATGGGAAAATTTGTTTCGCAATACAAAATTTCGCTTAAGAACTCGCCTCCAGAACAAATTAAATTCGTATGCCGAGGTTCCACTGTAATACAGTGAATCGAGCAGTGCTGACATTTTATTAATTTAGAACTAGTATCTGTATATTCATCATTCATCATTTGAGATATGAATAAGTAAAAAATATGTATTAGTAAACAGATTATGATGTAATAGCACACAGGACAGATTGTAAAACACCTATCATCAGTAGTGATTAATAGATTGAATACAGAAACAGAAAGTAAATCTGAAATGTTTTTCTTTTTCTTGCTTTTTAAAATAAAATAAAATAAAATAAAAACAAAACAAACAAAAACACCCCCAGTGCAGCTAGGCATCTAGGACAGCACCCAAGCATATGCTTCGTTTTACACCTTTCTTAGCTAATAGAAAATAGAAAAACAGAAAACACACACACACATGCACACAGACACACACACATACAAAGACACACACAGAAGCGTCTTTGCAGTCATGCTCATGTTTTACTGATTGCATAAATAATTTTGCATTTCAAACCACAATGTAAATGTGGTCATCGCTTTTCTGATTCCATAAGAAAAGGTTAATGCAAAATGGGTGCTGAATATTCAGAAGATGTCATATGTGAAATGCAATGCGCTTGCTGGATAAACACAAATCAGCTTCTGTTCCTCACAATCAATTTCGCTCAATGCAAATAAGGGAAGAAGGTCACCTTGTGATGAGCAGAATGGTTATCTTTTCTAGGCAATACACACTTTCAACAAGTTTCTGCTGTGGGCATTGTGTGCTCTGCAACTGTACATGTTAAAGAGAAGGTGACAGTATATTTAAACAGCCAATAACACACAAAGACAGTTAGGAGACATTTGGAGACTTTTTGCAGAGAGTGTATGCCTTAAATACACAAAACACATCACTGCGGCCAAAAGTAGAATCTGGAGAAATGGAACAACACATTCTATATGACACGAAATGTCTCAAACAAGCTGATGGGAAGGAAATTTAAGGGGAAATTTCAATATATGCCACATTATCAGAAAAGACAAGATGATCTTCTATCCTACACTGCTAAATCACAGTGTCAATATTAACCTTGCTTGTGTTTGTTCCAGAGGTGAGGCTCACTAGAATATCACAGGAAATTAAAATTCACTCAGACCATACGGAAATGGCAGAAGCCTTCGGAAGGTAGAAAATAAACCAACACAGCACAGAAGGGAAAGTTAAAACAACAACAACAACAACAAAAAAAAAAACCCAACAGTGTTTTGCTTGATTAATCGCTATGGGAAGATGGGACCAACAAGGAAGAATAATACCAGCGAAATGCATGGAGTGTGTCATGTCTACAAATGGCCATTATTTTTATATTACGACCAAACTTGTTTACTGTTACAGGAAGCAAAACACAGAAACGGAAGCAGCAGAAAATTAATCAGAAGAATGACTGGATCAATGCTGGTGAATCCAATTACATGGAGCTCAGGCTGAAACCAAACAGAGCTTGATATGATCATGTTAGGTAGCACACTGATGAACATGATGATGTCACAATACAATTACCTTTTCTGTTTTTTACCTTTAGCTGGACATCCAAGCATGATGCTTATAACATTTAGGATATTCAATTAGCAGGTTATGATATACAGCTGAAAAAAATGAACACGCAGAAATTGATTAATAACTCTGGGATTTTGTACTGTGTTCCTTTTTTGCACCTGTATCCTACCTGCTGCACATCTCACAAAATATCATAGGATCCTGTGCTAAAATTGGCCAGTGCAGACTTTGGAAAATACAGACAAATATTAAGCAAAGGACATTTCACAGAATATAGATAGAAAAAATACTCATGTATGTGAGCTAGTACTCATGCCAGGCCACATCACACCATCATATCAATTTATTATTTTTATAGGTTATTACTTTATAACCATGTACCATGTACAGTTTGGTTTACTGTTTAACGGTTAAAAAAGTCCCATGTGTCAGTTTTTTGAGATGGTAGATACAACTGCAGTTTTGTGCCTGATGCGCAAAACAAGTTGGAGAGGGAGATCTGGACAGCAAGATGGGATGCCCCAAACTAATCAGGGCTCTTAGGAGTGTGTGGAAATCCTAAATGTTGGATTGATCGCTAACAGGCAATGAGGAGAAATTCAGCTGAGCGGTGCGAGTGATGCCCAAGGCGGAGGCAGGGAGGGGATCAACCATGAGGGCAGAGGGGAGGGTGATGTCCAGAGGGACGTCCAAGTGGAGCCGGGTGGCAAAATGACATTCGAGGTGGAGCAGGGAAATGGAGTGATGCTCTCAGCAAGGCCGGGAGCCGTAATGGCGTCTTCTGTAGGGCACAGGAGACATCCTCAGCAGAGCAAGGTGACAGAGAGACATCCTTGGTGGAGCAAAGAGACAGAGAGATGCCTGAAGTGGAGCATGGAGAGTGAGAGATGATTTTAGTCGAGGTTGGTAGCCCCCTCCTCAAAAAATATCTTGAGGGGATGGATGGTGTCAAGCCATTCTCAAGTGGCTCGAACCCAACTTCCCTTCCCCTGTTGCTCCTACCGCAGGCGGTTCCTCTCCAGGAGGGCTTCCTGGACAGCAAAAAATCTGCTGCATCCATAATTTAAGTCAGGCTTTCTGTCATCATTTTTAGAGTTGGTGGATACAACTGCAGTTTTTTTATTTTACAATATACACTAGAAACAACCAAAAGTGATAAAAACAAGAACCAGAAACTATGGATACAACTCAACACAACCACACAATAAACATGACAACAACAACAACAAAAACTTGACATTAAAAGACAAAAGCCAGAATTTATTAGGAATAATAGGTGTGAGCAATTAGTTAGAGATGTGATGTGGACACCCTGGCATTGATGGATAATGTAGTTCACTGTCCATTCCAGCATAATCATAGCAAAATGCAACAAGTTCACTTACATTATAGAAACTCTAACCAGTCATTCCCTAAGCAGCCTCACTTTTTCTTTCTCATTTCACATTAAGACAAAGTTCAGGTTGCCATGGATACTCCTTCCATAAATGTGTAATAAATGTCTCCATTCAAAAAGCTTCACCATATCAATAATTCCATGTTTTGTTTGTTAAATAAATATACAATCAGCAGTGTTTTAATATAATTAAATTTATTTATTATTTATTTATTTATTTATTTATTTATTTATTTATTTATTTATTTATTTATTTTTTTGATTTAATATATTAAAAATCATCCTGTAATATTTTCAAACATTTTCTATTTGAAGTTGCTATTCCCTTTCAAATGTGCTATATTAGTTTTAATATGAATATGTAGATTTGTATAGTATAAACATATATTTGATGTTTTAATTTTGGTTTGATAATAGCAGACTATTACAGTGCTTTGACTCCCTAAAACCTTTTCCACATTATAAAAAGCAAATCAAAATGCCACATTTAAGAAGCACTTTACTGAGAAACATGGTTAATTATTGGATTATAAATATTCCTAAACTGCAATCCCCAAACTGACCCCTAACAATCCTGAAGCAGGAGCAAGAGTTTTACCCACATAAATCTGCACTGGTAAAACAAAGCCTTCTCCTGTTTTTTGAGACTTTCAATTTGTCGAATCTGATGACCCACCAATCACAACAATGTTCTTCAATGCAGAAAACATGTCTATTCTTTTCCGTTGCCTGCTTATCAACTGATAAATGTTACAGCCAGCAAACAAATGGGGCTTTTTTCCGTGTGCAGGATGAGGGAAAGCAGAAAAAGTGAAGTGATGGATTCTTCCCCTGCCAGGTGAAACGAAGGGAATCAAACAACAAACCCCGTCAACGAGGCACCTTTTCCAAGTCACTGCTTACAGCTGCTCTCCCATCTGTGGCACATTTAGAGGGAAAGTGTGTGTGTGTGTGTACATGATGGTGCACAAGTCCCCAAAGAACAAACTGCTTCCCAACAGGTAGTGTTTAGCAGTCGATATGTCATGTTTCTCCATCCAGAGCAGTGAGGAATTGAGAGAAAGAAGGAAATCACAATTTCTACCTACCCCACCTGCGCCTTGACATCCTGCTCAATGGTATAAAAGATGAAAATAAATGGGGAAAACACTCACTTGCCGAGTCCATTAACTTTATACATAGTGCAAGGAAACTAATGAGTGCTTGCATTCAAGTCAAAATGTATTACTCTAATTGATGTTCTTGTTTGGACTTTTATGATCCCTTCAATGTATTTTCTTAACTTTTATCTGACTGACAGTATGAACTTAATTATTGCTGTCAGGCCTTCCATTGAACATGACTTTTCATTTCTGGCTTAGCACACAATTTGTGCAGTATTTTGCTTCCTTTCAGTTCGGTTCCTACTTTGACGCATTTCAGCAAGTTTATTTTGACAACTGAGTTGCATTTCTGGATTTGGCTGAATGTGCAATCTTTTGGGGGTTGTGAAATTGAGCCAGATAAAATGATACTTCTAAGAAACATAAATAAACACACACACATACACACACACACACACACACTTTGTAACAAAGACGTCTATGAATTCTAGGTTTCAATAGAAGTTACATTGCTACCCTCTGGCAATATAAAACACATCAGGATATAAACAACAAACTTTGCGATCTTTAATCTTTTATTTTCTCAGTTGAGCCTGTTCATACGAGTAATGTAAGATGCCAATGTCTTTCCTCCTTTGACACCACCTTTGACATTTTTACAAATCACCAGGGAGTCACACGGCAGTAAAACAAGCAAGTGCCATTTACCCAGGTCTCATGGGAGTATATCTCAGAGAATATATTTCCACGCTAACCCCCACACACACGTACACCTTTCTGTTTATTGCACTCCGATGAATGGCTAGGGCTGCTTCGGTAGCACTCTCAAAATGCAAATAATATTGCAGGTGTAATCATAGAACGATTTTCTAACATCATCATCAGATAATCCTTCCCAGGAGATATGTTTATTCATTTATTCATTATACAAGATTAGAAGGGAAGCAGAATTTTCAGAATTGCAGGTTAGCAGAAAAGAAAGGAACAGTGCAAAGGTTGAGAATGATGCGTTCAAATAGAGAAGGCCACAATAATCTGAATGTTGCAACAGGGACTAAGATTCACAGCCACACCTCAATCCTATTCATGCTTGGTGGTGTTGTTTTTGCCAACATCCTGCTGTAGATGGATGTCAAAACGCAGAAAGTGTGCATGTCTATGATTTAAACTGTTCTGGCAGCAGACATTTTATAGACCCACTATGGGTGTAATGTAATGGGACTATTTGTATTGTTTAGTGCTTTAAATATCTGCATCTGCATTCAGATTTGACCCTTTTTGCTAGTACACTGGTGTTCTATTTCGCCAGTGAATGTAGCAGACATTTTCTATCAGTATAAACAAATTAATTATTTTTACACTGCAAGTCTGATATGAAATTAGTCAGGATACTGTTGGCTTTCAGTGTGAGATATTTTTATCTCAGTTTTTTAATAATCTTACACAGAATTTTAGTGGTTCTATATATGTGTATATATATAAATATATATATATATATATATATATATATATATATATATATATATATATATATATATATATTTTTTTTTTTTTTTTTTTTTTTTAATTTTTTTTTTTCATTGTCTGTACAGCTTATCCAATCTATACTCAGGTCACGGGGAGCCTATGCCTCAGACCTCATCGGGCATCAAGGCAGGATACAACCTGGATGGAGTGCCAACCCATCGCAGGGCACACATACAATCACACACTATGGGCAATTTAGAGACCTAGAAGCATGTCTTTGGACTGTGGAGGGAAACCGGAGCACCCGGAGGAAACCCACCAAGCATGGGGAGAACATGCAAACTCCACACACTGTGGTTGAATAAGACACCTTCAAATATTACATGCTTATGGAGCACTATTAAGCACTTGGGGCATCACAATTAGCAGAAATGGGGTTGATTTCCCCATTTACTTTGAAGAAACAACCATTTGTTTGAACTTTTTTCTATCTGATCAGAAATCCTGTGAACAAGGAAGTGAGTGTACATTGTGGGAAGTAGAGTGCGGTGCAGCAATGCTTGGAGACCATGGTGGATGTTGGAGATTGGATTTTGTGGTTTCGTTGACCTGACTGATTTTTTTTTTTTTTAAATCACGCTCGCACAGTTATTATTTTATCTCCATCTCCATCTGTTTGCATGATATTCTCAAACAAATTTAGTTGGATCGATTTCCCAAAATATAAACAAACTAGTAGCACTGTGACCCTGACCAAGCAGTTACTAATGACTTCTGCATACTCATTTTAATGAACATGTTTTTCTTTGTCCTGTGAGCATCGAAACACTTGCTAATGCCTGTATTACAGTACAAATGTCCTGCAGGATCCCAGTCCCGGTGTGCAAGTCTAGTCTCAACCAGATGCCCTGTGAACCTTTCTGACAAGCTGTCTAGAAACCTCCACAACCCCTCCCCACCCACCCACTGAACACACACACACACACACACTCACACACACACCACTAGGCTGCCTCCTCTCTCTATCTGTATTTATATTCATTTAGATCACATTATCTGTTCAATCATAAAGAATTGTTTATGATGTCCCTGACACACACTTATAGAATATGCTGTTTTTGTGTAGGAAATATTTTGTTTGAGAATGGACTATAGAGGTGGGTAAAAAAAAATAAAAATCAATGTTTTAAAAAATAAATGGGTATAATGACATTTATGGAGGAAAAATTGATGATCAAGCTAGACTTTCTCATATATCAGATATGTTTGTGCTGAGCTGAGATATTGAATATTAAATATATGTGTGTTTTTACGAAGGTAGTTGGGGAGGAATGTGTTTAATTAATAGCTACTTTACGATAAATGACGCTGTTTATTATTTTAGTTTCAGCTCAATAGGATTCCTACTTTGAAGCTAAAACTACCAATCATATATGACTATGTATTTTTAGTTGATATAGAAAGTGGAAAGTTTACAGCCACACACACACACACACACACACACACAGCATGCAACCCATTAGTGGCCACTGGCTTTGATCATAAAATATTTGAGAGGTGTTCCTGTTTTGCATATTTATGCATGAAAAACTTTGTTGATTGCCATGGAACGCCAAGCCAACACAGCGTTCACACGCGTACGCAGCTGCCAGTGCAGACGGTAGCTTTCAAAAACAAATTATTTCTCTTAAAACCATCCCATTTAGATCACCACAGAGACACACTCATCTCCATTGAAGGAGATCAAAGAGAGTCTCAAGGTTCGTTCTTTGCATCTTCAAATGAACCTGAATCTTTCTTTCATGTGCCTGTGTGTGTGTGTGTGTGTGTGTGTGTTTGTGTGTGTTGGCTGGACTAGTGAATCTGTAGGAGGCATCAAGTGGATGCCGCTTCACTGCCCCTAGTGGCCAGAGGTCAACCTACCCAGTCTTTAGAATAGCTTTAATGAGTCTTTCACAAATTTCCAGTTTTTTTTTACTCTGCATATGTGTTTTAAAGCTCTGAAAAGATCAAATAATTTCTAGCTTTAGCAAACTGAGTCCTAATATAGTGAAATCCAGCTCTCTCCCACATCCCCAGAACCAGCCACATGCCTTCTTCCGCTAGATTACAGGTTATTCAGATAAAACCCAGATGATGTTATGAGACTGCAGCTTGCATCTCTCATTCTGCTTCCAAAATTATACATTGCTTATTCTTTGCCCTTGGGTTTGCAAAATCGAATTAAAAGATGCTTAATGTTAAATTTCACACAACAGTGTACGAATCTGGCGCTTCTGCTCTTCCCTTTTTTTTCTTGCTATTCTTAACAGCTTATTAGAGAGGAATATTTGGTTTATCCACTGTGAAGTAGCCTCACTTTTCCTTTATGACCGTATCTTCCAAACTCCTTATGTTTTTATACATGTATCTCTATGTGTGTATAGCAGTGTGCTCCTTATATGTACACTACCAGTCAAACGTTTGGACACACCTTCTAATTCCATGGTCTTTCCTGATGTTTATTTCTTTCTACATTGTAAAACAACGCTGAAGGTGGCCGAAATACACAATAATGAACAGTTGATATTGAGATATGTCTGCTACTGATGCTCTGTAAAGCCTTCATAACAGCTCTAATCTGAGGTGCTGTTAATTGGTGATTTCTGAGGCTGGTAACTCTAAATGAACTTCTCCTCTGCAGCAGAGGTAAATTTTGGTCTTGCTTTACTGGGATGGTCTTCATGTGAGCCAGTTCCATCATGGTGCTTGATGGGTTTTGCAAATGCACTTGACAATACTGTTCCTGCAAGAACTATTCCAGAACACCTGACCTTCGTGTCTTAAAATAACAACTGACTGTTTTTTGTCATTACATATGGATTACTTAAGTAGAAAATAAATCCCTAAACAAAAAACATTGAATTAAAAGGTGTGGCCAAACTTTTGACTGGTAGTGTATGTCTATCATTACAGACTTACAGAAGTATATCCTGGTACCTAACCTTTACACAACAATAACTAGTCAAAGGTTTTTCATTTACTAAATCAAAATGTTTGTAATCTTTCAGTAAATCTGTTAGCTTAAACAGTTACTCTGTACAATATGATTTATTAATGAATAATTAAGTCATTTTTAACTTTGCTGTAAGTTCTTCAATAGTTACTAATAAATATAATTCACTACTATGTTAACTAAACTGTAATTATTTAACAACTAATATTATAATGTTGACAATGAGGTTTAAGTACTTTGAGTAATTATTGACAAATTTATACAGTAACACTAGAATACTTACTTTACTTACTTGCTAGGTTAGTAAGTACTTAAGCATTAATTACAGAACTAATTAATGACTGTATTAATAGACATTTATTAGTAACTAACATTTATTAGTGACTAATAAATGTCTGGTGACTGTATTAATAGACGTTTTGACTGGATTAATAGACATTTTGCTAATGTCACAGCAGTGATCATACTCTAATTAATATAATGCAGAAAGAATGTAAAGACATTTTTCACATGCTTGATCCAAATCTTAATATATATGGTGCAATTACTCCAGGTCCTCATGTAAATTTAATTCCTGTCTGAATAGAGCTTTAGGAAAATGATTCTTTTCATACTTTTCCATTGAAATTTCCACTTCTGTTTCCTGTTTTCACTATTAAAAAGAAAAAAAGATGTGCTTTTTCAAGATCTAAAAAAAAATCAGCAGTACATATTCTATTAACACACACACACACACCACAAAGAGAACTAAGGTTATTTCTCATGCAAATAAAATAGTTACATCTTATTAGCCAGCGAAACTGTGTTCAGTGAAGAATCACCCTAATTCCAGAGATCTCTTTTAGCCCTACCCTGTTTTTTTGGAAAATACAATTTCTAATATTTTTTGCTCTTTCACTTCAGGTATAAATTACTTTTATTTCGACCAAAGAGGATTCAAAAAAGTTTGTTGCCTTTAACCTCCTGCTATTTTTTACTTACTAATGGTCAGCATGGAATAGGCTGCACGGTCAACGCAAGTGTCTAGAGGAAGGGCTAAGGTGGGCATCTGTGTGTGTGTGTGTGTGTGTTGGTGTGCGTGTGTGTGTTTGTGTGTATATGCATGTTGTTTAAGGGATGTGGCACAGTGGTATATTACCATTAAAATGCAATAGGAAGAAATACAACTGCACTCTGTCTAAAGTGCCTGCTATTTTTTCACTGCCTGACAGACTTGCTTCTTCAGGTTGGTGCAGAAAAGCACTTAGATCATCATTAGAGCACAATTTACAAAACTCTGGCATAAATGGTGCAGTGGAGCATTAGATGTCAGAGTAGTACTTCACCTGCTTACTTTTTTTTTGCGACAGATAGAGTGAAAAAGGAGAAAGCTGGGGTGAGTGAGAGAGGAGTGGGGAAGAAATAGAAAGAGTATGTATAAGGAGCTTGAAGGAGCTATACATCTTCTCTGGAATGCTATATAATTTATGTGTGTATGTGTATTTGTGTGTTTGTGTCATATAGCAATGGATATAAAATCTCATTTCTTCTTTTTGAATAAAGAAGAACAAACAGAATTATGATTAGATTGGACATTGGGGAGAAAATGGTAGAAAAGATATTCAAAGAACCTATGACCTATGCTAAATGGTAGTGTAATCTTATATGTTATTATTAGTATTTAAATATAAATGTTGTATATTTTATACCTGTATAGTGAAGCATAAACTATATACACAAGGACGAGATGTCTTGGATGGTTGGGTAGGAACGGTAATTACACTTGTACACTAAATTTTTGTGAATGATCAAGATTTATCAGCAATTTCATGAGCATTACATTTTATTGAAATAAAAATGTTTAAGTTGAAATCTCTCTCTCTCTTCTGTCTCTTCCCTCTGTATATATATATATATATATATATATATATATATATATATATATATATATATCACGGATATAGAGAAGCAAGAGAGCATAGAGGGGATTTTTAGACAGAAAGTGAGAAAGAGAGATCAGTAGGTGTATTACAATGATAGATCTCAAGCTTTTGTGAACCCTGAAGAGACAGCAGGACAGAGAGAGGAATGGATAACATCTTTTAAGGGACAGCGAGAAAGAATAAGGGAGACAAAAAGATATAAAATAGAGGAAGGCAAGGAGGAAGGGAACAAGAAAGAAAAGGGATGACAGAGTGGATATCATTAGCCAAAGGCAAGGTGAATAGAGCTCAATCTTCTGGGCTACACTTTTCAATATAAACCAAGTTCTAACTGACATCTAAACAAGTAGATGATATTGACAGCTATATTTTAAATACCTAAACATGTATTCATCATTAATGAGATCACACACATTGCTTTGAAATTTGTTAATAAATGAAGGCATTATTTCATAAACAGAAGGAGTGCATGCTAAACTCACAAGAGCAGAAACATGCTTGTGCACAGCAGAACCACCCATCAGGCGTCTCGCTGAGGCTCCCTTGGAGTATTTGTAGCATTTATGTGTATGCCAGGTGGCGTGGAGCTTGGATGCACTTCCTCAGTGTACATTATGTATACTCTCTCATATGCAACTGAGCTCCAATGTTCTCCCCTCAGCATCCGGTTCCTGGACCCCCCATGTTCTTGGAGGAAATTAATGTTTGGATCCAATTTGCATTTTCAAGGGCTGCTGAAGGAGTTGTTTGGGTGTGAGCGTGTGTTCACATGTACATTTGAACAAGACAGACGACGAAGTGGAGGAAAATAAGCAGTTGCTTTTTTCGGCAAAAATGCATTTCTATATATGTGTGTGTGTGTGTGTGTGTGTGTAAATGTGCAAATATGTTTGTGCTGTTGCATTTTATTCCAAAATGGCAGCTACTGATGGAGAGCTCCATTGCCAGGCCAGCTGTCTCTGCAGCTGCCTGTTAATCAAGAATACTCATAATAATCATACATACTCTTAAGGGTGGCAATGTGTTAATGTGTGTGTGTGTCTGTGCATGTGTGGGTTGGTGTATGTGGGTCTGTCTGTCTGTGGCCTCCTGTTTGGTTCTAAGCCTCGCTTCCCAACAGTGAGACCAAATGACTGTAAGAGGGTGGTCTGCCCACTGGCCAAAGAGTGGGAGAGGTAGGCTCACATCCAGCATTCAAAAACCTTTTCTGTAGAACAGAAGACAACAGTGAAATGATCTACATAACAAGACACATACATATATATGAGTAGGTAATGTGAGACTTTTTCCATATTAAAACTATGTATTTGTAAATCCTTTTTTCTATACTTCTTATGAACACTGATGGAAAGGCATAATATGCAGTATGCCATGATGTTTTACATCTGCTACAGTAAAGCTAATACGTTTATGTATTTTGTCATGTACATAAATGTAAGCATCTTGCTCAAAAGGAGCAAGAACAAGAATGTTTCCCCTCCAGTAGGTGGCAGTAATACCAATCTGCCCATGTAAACAACAAAGAAATATAATGAATAGGCTGCAGTCTTTTGCCACTGCTCAGTGTAATAAAGTGTGTATTATCTACAATTTAACCTTGAGACGTTTTACAATGTTGGCACGACCCCTGGGGAAAAAAAAGAAGAAGCAAATCTCTGAAAAGGCCATCTAAAATGATAGGAGAGGATTAGGAAGGACAGGCATTCAACAGGAAAAGGAAAGTGAAAAGCAGGCTTTGGCTCTCAGGTGTCAAGACCCAGCCATCTTGGGTTTAGCCCAGCATTACAAGTAATGGACATTCTTCTCCAGCAGCCCAAAGCAGGAGGGAATAGTGTGAAGCACATCATCCATTTTGAGTGAGTAGCATGGAGAGCTAGTACACCTTAAGGCCAAGACAGGGACACTTCAGTCACGCTCTTTCTCCTCTCTCTGGCCCTCAAACAATTTGAGTTCATTGCTATTTCTCTCTGTCTCTGTCTCTGTCTGTCTCTCTCTCTCTCTCTCTCTCTCTCTTGCTCTCTCTCACTCACTGTTGCTCATATATAAATATACTGCACGAACATTTCCTTCCATGTTCCACTGCTTTTTTGCACATGAATCTCAAACTGGAGTTGCCAGCCGAGTGTATTTGCTTTAATTTGCCCATTGGTAAAATCATTTGGACTGCAAGCAACCATTTTGGACTCTAACACCAGGAACTGTGATTGCTTCCTCCAGCGGGAGTGTGGAACATAAAGAGTCCTTCCAAAAATCGCCCAGAGTGAGGATCAAACAAGCCCCAGAGTTCCTCAGCCAGGCTGAAAATGCCACATCAAATAGCCCTCAGTCCTGTGCAGGGCTTAGTGTGCCTGTCCCCTGAGCTAGTGGCCAGGCCAAACGACCCACAAATGCAGTGCGTTTGATAAAACGAGACATCTCGGTCTCCTGGCCATGGCCTCCGGTCACTTTTGGCATGGCTAAGAGGGCACTTGTTCTCCACGCAGCTTGCTCCAAACACCTGGCATGGTAGACTGGGAAGAGGTCTGCCATCTTGGAGTGCCCAGCAGTCCTACCTATCACACAGTCAGAGTCATCAGAGGGGAACAGATGGAGACACTGACATTTGCTGCTATGCTACGCCAACAGTGTAAGTGTCTTCCATTACTGTCCATTTGTCTGTCATATTCACCTTTTTTCTACAAAGCCACCAATCCATCTGTGTGTGGATCACAGGGAGTTATAATAATAAATCTATAAAGCAAAACGATAGTCAACTCTTAACACGTGTTGGCACTTAACTCCACAAAATGTCTGCTATCCCTTATGCCAGCTAGTTTCCTTTTACTCAAATTATAAAAAAAAATAAATAAATAAAAAATATTTTCATTTTTCTGGATGCAAATAAGAAAAAAATGTTTTTTTTATTTTATTTATTTTCCTTTTAAGGGTAGTGGTAGGGCTAAATGAATTAAATGGTATATACAGTTGACTGCTATTTATTTGGCTGGAAGGTTGGCATAATACAAAGAGTTACAGATTTTTATTGACTTTAGGTTGAATGTAACCAATGAGTTACAAGTGAGCATGTTGCTGTGAATTACATATATTTATGATTTATAATCATATATATATATATATATATATAGTTTTCTGTGAATGATAAAGGCAATACTATGGTACTAAACTAAATATTTTCTTTGACTCTTCAAATAGAGTGAATTTCAATGCTGTAACATGAGCGTGTTATTAGCAATTTTATGTAAGTTACTTTGGAAAGTGTCATGGCACAACCAAAATACAAAAAACCTATGCATCATGTCTTAACTTATACCAGCTGATGCTTGTTATAATTAGCATTCAAAATATATTTGAAAGTTTTATGTTAGTGGTCATAAGACACTTGTGTAGATAGGAAGTGTTATTTATCTTTTTATGCCCTATTATTAGCTAAACATGAGCTGTGGTACTGACATTCACAATGATACTGTAATTGACCTGATTTTCTTCAGCCTAAGTTCTGTTTACATAAACATTTTGATTTTCCATAGAATTATGGAAATATACATCTACTTTAAATGTTTGTTGTGATCGTCATCACAGCACTTCATCACTTCATCGTTTACAGGGCTTACAGCCTCTCTCTCTCTGTCTCTGTCTCTCTCTCTCTCTCTCTCTCGGTCTTTCTCTCATTATAGCCAGACCACACTATTTGTTTATTAGCTGACTACTACAAGTCTCTGGTATAATAGTGTTACTCTTCAGCAACTGAAACCATTAAAATCCTGTTTTCCTTCTTTCTTAGTATTCTTGTTGATGTAGGTGACATTGCAGGCTGGACAGCTGTTATCAGCTCTGGCCACACCATCTGGTCTTAATGCAAGAGGCTTTGGGAATAAGATTTCCCCTTGCCAAAATGCAAGGCTATACATGGGTGTGCAGGATGGGGACAGCAAACATTTTAAGTGCTATTAACTCTGAAAAGGAAGCAAATCCCTTGCTATAATAAGCTGTCAAATTCAGCCAATAATGGAGTAATGTGGTTAAGAGTTGTCACTCAGTTCCTAGATAGATTTGCAACATACTGTCTATGTGCATCGATCATATATATGATGTGAATAATAAAGTAATCTTACCTTATCTACTGTTGTGTTTATTTAATTTCATACCATACTAGCATATTAGCATACAATAACCTTTGATGCACATTTTGTGAAAAATCCAAAATTTGCTTTTCACCCCTTAAAATTATCCCCAACATTCTCTATAATATCTACTTTACCCTTTATTTTTCATGCCCTTTGAGACTGTCATTGACATTACTTAAAGCTGGTGACTTCAAACAGACCCAGAGAGGTTTTGCAGTACAGCTGAAATTGAGTTGACCCATTGAGAGCAGGGCAGAATAAATGAAACAGACTCTCCATCTCTCTCTCTCTCTGTCTCTTAGTCAGTGTCATGATTTGCTAATTAAACACATCACTCTGTGGACATGTATGCCTTCATATCCACTTAAGTGCCTTTAAAGTGAAGGCAGTCAACTTTGCACTTCAGTGCAGCTGACATATAGACCATATTTTTGCATCCAGGATGTTTTTCTGTTTGTATTTTATGTTTCTGCTAATGTGCAAAAAAAAAAAAATAAATAAAAAAAATAATTCAGTATGGCATTTATTCCATTGATCCCCCCACCTCCCCAGCCCCGGAAAACAGACCTTGAGAATAATACAAATATTCTAAAAAAGAGGAAGAGCAATAGAGCAAAGTTTAAAGAGATGAAATATCCAGAGCACATTTCTTTTCATAAACCAGAGAATTATTTCAACTGAAAACAAAAGCCATTAAAATGGTAATTAAAAATGCCTATTAGTGATTAAAAAAAAACACTTTTAAATTAAGTAATAAATATATAAATCAATGAATCCATTATTTTTTGAGCAGGATGTTTTCAGCTAAGTAGCTTTTTGAAAAGGCTCTTAGGAAACTGCCTTCTGAGAAAACAATATGAAGCAAATAACCATAACAAAACAACAGAAGAGGGAAAACATGCAACTGGTATAGCTTTAGCTTGTGCACCTATTAGATCACAGGAAAAGCTCAAGAATATTAACTTTTTCATAATTATGCACCTGCATGTAAGAGAAACTTGTATGCAACACACATACCTCAAAAATCTTTATACACTGAAAAAAATGATTCATTGAATTTACTCAATTTTTTTAAGTGGTTGCAATCAATTTATTTTAGCTACAATTAAATAAATAAATTTAGTTCAAAGTCAGTGAACTTAATTTATTTATTTAAATGTAGCTAAAATAAACTGATTGCAACCACTTAAAAAAAATTGAGTAAATTCAATGAATCATTTTTTTCAGTGTACACAACAATGGATCCCAGTTAACAGGCTGAATTAAAAGCATGCACATTTCTTACTCATGTATACTGATGACTTCTTGGCTGGCTCTTCCTAATGCCCTCCTTACCTGGACACTGGAGTTTTGATGGATGGACTCTGCTAGGCACAGTTGAAGTTATGCCATTTTCGTTTTCTTTTTTTAATTAATAAGCTTAATAGTTCACTGAGGGATGCTCAACGTTTGTGATATTTTAAATTGGGTTATAATTTTCCAGAAATATCCATTTGTTGTTAAGTTGTTTTGAGAGCTCACTTTCTGCTGTTTGTTTAGATTTTTTCAGCTCACTTAAATATTATGGGTTAATGTGTGCAGATTTTTACAGATTAATTACATATTCAATAAGCATTGTTATCTGATTTATAGGCTCAGGTTGAACCATTTTTTACTGTGTGTAGGTAGATATTTTGCATTTATTTAAAACAAGGAGGCAAACTGTTCAGTTGAAACATTGCGTATTCCCCATTGTTTTTTTTTTTCATTTGCATTAAATATCAGCACTTACATATTTGAACAATTCACTCATCAATTGTTTTTAATGAACTATTCAAGAGAATATATTTTCTACTAATTTAATTCTTTTGGATAAATATATGAGTTTGCTGCTCTTGGTGCTGCTAAATACTTAGAGGGACAAATTATGTGTATGAGTTGACAGAAAAATTCCCCTTCCCTTTCTCTCTCTCTCTCTCTCTCTCTCTCTCTCTCTCTTTCTCTATCTTTCTCTCTCTCTCTCTGCTTTGTTTTGTCTGAGTCAGGCAAGTAACTGAAGCTCAGGTGTTCTCCCTTGTGGCATTTGCATATCATCACTCATCATCCTTATCATCCATCACACATTGTGCATACGCACCCACACTCCCACACCAATGCACACATAGCAGGTGTAGCCGAGCATGTAATGGCTCAGCAGCACTCTTTACATGTTCTCCCTATTGTTTAGCCCAAATCTGCTGTTCATGAAACCCATACTGTTTTAGGGTGGGTGTGTGTGTGTGAGCAACAAATAATGCATAATGGGGCCAGGTTGCCTAGTTGAGACCTGGTTTGTTTCTGTAGCTAAAATGTAAAAGTGTATGGTAACTGATTTTGGTAGCTTTGTTTTTCAGTCCTTCCTGTGTGGTAGTTAATGTGCCAGAGGCAACTCTTCACTCCTACACTCCCGCTCAAAATACCAAAATCGTTGCCTGCCAGCCATTACCATTTTGCCCCCTCTCTCTGCCTCATAAAATATGATGACATTACCCTTCTGTTACGATCTCTCAGCAATCCCAAAACTCCATCCAGAACGGCTGCTGACTGCCTACCTCAGCTTTGCCCATCTTCACTGGCTGATAATATGGCTCTCTCTAGACTAGAAGCTTCAGCCAGGAACATGGGCTTCTGCTCGCTGCCCACATTTAAAAATTCATTTGTTTCTGCACCTATGCTTTAGCCATGAGGCATGACTGGAAGAGTGCTGGTTTCCCCGCACTTAATTTCTGTGATTTGAAATTCTGATCAGATTTTATGCTAATGAAATGCACTTCTATGTACATTTCTCAATTCTGAAATTGGGATCTAAATCACTTTTAGCTGACCGCCATATTTGTCTCACTCTACAAATTACATCTGAAAGCCATACACAGATGGGTAGTTAAATTAATTTGGGAAAGTTACATTTCATATGTAGATTGTATTCAGTTTAATGACTGGGATAACATTTTACTGTTTGCCTGGTGGGTGTGGGGACTTGGAAAGCCTCCTTGCATTTTTCCACGAGTGTGTGTGTGTGTGTGTGTGATTGACTGAATGGATTCTCATTGTACACAGCATGCTGCCACTCCACACACAGTTTGTGTGTGTGTCTGTCTCTCAGCTGAGTGTAAAAGCCTGTGTCCAATGGCCCGGGCCTTGCCTCCTTCTTCCCCTGGAAGCTGTTCAGGCTAAATTACTCAGAACAGCACCTTCCTCTCCACCCCCAAACACTCCAATTTCCTGCCTCTTATGACACAGATGCAAGCTATACTTTTGGCCTGCAAGCCTGGCAATCTGCAACAGAGCAGCGGTACAAGGCAGTGAGTCTGAAAGAGAGTGATAGTGATGGGAGTGAGAAATAGAAGTAACGTAAATAAAAAAAGAAAAGGACGAAAAAAACACCTAAAGTGGAAAGTGCAAGAGAAGTACACTGGGAAAGAAAATGGAACAAAATTGGGAAAAAATAGAAAATAGAAAATGCTTGTGTATAGTTAATGAAAAAAATAGCAGACAAGATAATGGGTTGATACATGAGTCTGTGAAAAGGAGTGTATGGAGAGAGAAAATAATAAAGACAGAGAGGGAAGGTCGAACATCCCTTCAGAATATCTTAAAACTTCCAAACTATCACAGGAAGGAGTGAGATAAAGGACAGTACAGGACAGGTGAGAATATTGTGAAATGGCCATAGCTTCCCATGGGGTGAAGAAAACCTTGAGTTATCAAGATGAAGAATGGACTGACCTCGACTAAGAAACACTTTAGCATCATTTACACTGTTTCTAGGTCTCTCTGCAAAAAGCAATAAGGTTCCCATCCATGTTTTAAAATTACATCCAGACAGTTACTGAAAACCTGCCTATAGTTTTTAAGAACAAATCTATATTGTTCTATCTGAAAATCTGGCTATTAAACGTATACAAAATGCCACTGAATGCCAAAACCTGGCTTAATGTAAAAAAGTTTCCCTTCTTCACCTATATTTAGAATAATTTATGACTCAAAGCAGCAGTGAGAGCCAGTAATTCTGCCAATAGAAAGTTGTAGCATACAGTGGTCTGGCTGCAAAGTGCTCAGTGCCAGCCAAGCCAACTAACCCCTATTTCTCTTAGGAAATGGGCAGTGTGGGTGTTGGGGATAGGGGAAGTCTGTGTTCATTAGACCATGAGCAGGCCAACCAATCAATACTATCAGCTCTGGCAGGTTCTGTCAGAGGCAGGGCCAGGCTGACTGGGAGTTGTGAGGGCGTTAGGCCGCCCATTAGCAGAAGGCTAATATCGACTGGATGAAGTTTGTAGTGGATGGAGTGTTAAGGCATAGACAAGTGGGAATCTGCATGTTTTAGAAGAGAAAGTGAAGTACTGCACTTTCTTCTTCTTTTTTGGATTTTTTTCATAGCTGCTTAACTATTTGCTCAAATCCTTTGAACACTGGTAATGAACTGTGATGAAATAGAATTCCAAATTTTATCAGGAATCCAATATGAAAACTTTGTACGAGTTACCATGAACAAGGCTGATTCGGTCAGATTTCATTCAATTTCATATTCATTTGGTAGTATTTCATTTGGTAGTATTTAACTCTAATGTCTAGGAGTCTTGATATTTATTTATTTATTTATTTATTTAACAGACACTCTCTTCCAGATCAGCTTGCAGAAATGATTGAAATCTCTGGTGAAAAACAGATCCTTCAGCTAGTCCAAACACACACTGGTGTAAGAATACCATAAAGCTTTAAAGAATCCTATATCAAATCCAAAAGAAAACTTTCCCACAGAAAGAAAGGTGTAAAATTACATAACTTAAATTTGAGGCTTTAAACCAGCACATGCTTTTAGTCTATGATCAACGTTATTTTTTGTCACCTTCATTGTGATGAATGGTGAGTAGCTGGTGGTCGAGTCTCAGTGCAATATGTTAGCTCTTCATCAAGAAAGAGTTGCAGTTGAATGTCATTTCCCCCCCAGTGGCCAAATATCTGACAAATGACCTTGCAAGTGCATGATGTTTGTCAACATTGCTTTATGAAAGAAGTGAAAAATTTGAACGCTTTAGTGTTCCGTCCTGTTTGAGCCACAGTGACAGGAATCTCCTATGAACTGATGTGGTTTGTGAAGGTTCATTATGCCTCATAGGGTTGCTAGATGAGTGAGAAGGGTTCATACTCTGAGCATTGCCTTGTGTTGTGGTGTCCATGTTCAGCAGTGAATTTCTTGTCTTGTCAACTCCACAACAGTGATTAATGGCTCTAAGCAAGTAGGTACTTTGTGCTTTAAGAATTTGTAGAATTTTATAAGTATTTCTGTTATTATCTAATGCACTAGGAGTCATATCTTCATAGAAAAATTTCAGGGGTTCACAAAAATGTTTATATATTCAAAGTAAATGATGATAACAAAACCTCTCTCTGAGAATTCCCAAGTGCTTGAAGACCTTATCTGTAAGGTTATTCCAAGAGGTAAAAACATCTCGCACTGAAAGCCTGCCTGGTTAAGGTATTGGACTAATGACCAGAAGGTTGTGAGTTCCAATCCCAGGACTGCCACTGCTGGGCCCTTGAGCAAAGCCCTTGACCTTCAGCTTCTCCTTTCTATAAAATGAGATAAATGCTCTGCTCTGGATAAGTGTGTTTGCCTAATGTGAAGTTGTGTACTGGTAAAAAGGGTTAAAACCAATATTGTGAAGGATTATGGTGGAATATATAAATCAGAGCATTCTCTTCTATATTGTTCCTCCATTAACTTTTGAGTTATCCAGTAGCAGAAGATGCTGTTGGGATTTATTGCTTATGTAATTATTATTATTATTATTATTATTATTATTATTATTGACAAACTACTGATATTTTTAATTTGATCGCCTAGAGTTCTAAGCATTTGAAATGCTTTTCTTGCTGCAGACATTTACAATTTAGATTGTAGAACTGAAGTACTCCCATATTGCCAGGCTCATCTGTTCCCTGCCCTTCCTCCCTCCTCTCATTTCTCCCTCAGCTGAAATAAACCTATATCCAAGATTCTCTAACTCATTGAAAAAGTTGCCTATTATCCTCCCCCTCTAATGGCCCCCTTCCTGGGTCCTAATGAAACTGTTCTGTCCAGGCCAGGGGGCTTTGTCTGCCCTACTATTTTCTAGCACAGATTTCTCCTACAGCTCCTCCTCCTCAGAAAAAAAGCAGAACATAATGAGCAATAAACAAGTACAATTCATGTTATAAATAACCAGCAGACCGGTCGTGCATTGGTCAGTTGGGGACACATTATTTCCTTCGTGTGCACTCTACTATCCACAGCACAATAACAAATTATGCCTCAATTGTTTAGTTTGTCTGTGAGGGTTATGTATTGATTGTTGGTCCAGCCTCTTAGAGGGTGAACAGGGACTTGCAAAGCACTCAAGTGGAAAGCTCTGTTCATATAAAATTATGAGGAGAAAAAGAAAAGACGTGTCCTACTAGAAAGAAAGGCATGGAATTTTCTTGATAAAACAATAAGGGTGAAGTATATATATATATATATATATATATATATATATATATATATATATATATATATATTTGGAACATAACCACCCTATAATCATCACTAGTAATTACAGTCCCCCCCCCAATATTTATACTATGATCTACTGAAACATATAGAAGTAATATATTTTGTAACATATTTATGATCAGTTGTGAGCTTGTCATAATAAATCATACTGAGAGACTGAGTGCGAGAGTACAGGGAGTTTGGAAGAGGAAGATAAACGCTGTTTGGCAGACTTGTTTGCATTGCTAGTCAGAGAAGTAGAGTAAAAAAAAAGATGTACTTAGAAGGAAGTAGGATAATATGGTGTAATCTAGCTAACAACACTCCACATATATTGTAGCTAGCTAGCTAATTCAATTTAGTCAATATAACAATTTATATAAAAAAAAAAAGTTACGTCAGCTAAATGTTATTTTAATAATTCCCTTTATTATCAACATCATTTGATCATAAATACTTGTGGATGATAGATAGATAGATTAGACAGATAGATGATAGGTAGATAGATACTACAGATATAATATACTACAGATACAAGATGTTTAATTTAAAAATTTTGGGAAGCATACTTCAACCCCACAATGTTCAAATGAAATCCACACCCATGACTCAATATACATATTCCTACCCAGTAAATTATTTTCTGAATGACAGATCAATGTTATAATCCTTATTACTTTGTGTCATGTTTGCTATTTCCAAATAATATTACAAATGCAATGTGAAAGACTGGTTTGAGTATAACCACATCACCTGTTTGCAGTGTTTTAAGTTAGACACAACAGCATGCCAATTTAATTATTCACTTCCAACAACTGGAGGCAAACCATCAGATACTGCCATGTTTGATCCCAGGGCCAATTCTGTTAAGTTACCAAGACAAATCTCCTGACAGCATCATTTGCGACTACAATTTTCTTATGCACCATGTTTTGTATAATGACACACACAGACTTCTTTCAAATTCCAAAGATGAATTGTAAGCAGATGGTGGTATGCTTAAAAAAGAAATAGTGTCATTTATTAAATGGAGAGATCAGGTAGTTTATCTTACTGTCTCCGTCTTTCCTCATTTCACGTCTTTCACTCACACCCATGGGGTCAGTACTGAAACCATCCCACTCTTGACAAGATTGTTTCCCTTTTCATCCCTTCACTTTCTTCTTCTGCCCTCTGACTCTTTCTTACCCTACACACGCATTTTACACATTATATCACAGTCTGATATTAATTGCGTTCAAGTACTTTATTCTGAAACCCATCTGCTGTGTTTCAACCCTTAACCCCCTCACAGTCTTTGTGTACTTCAGAATCAAGAATCTGACCAGTGGGTCGCCGTCTATCACAGACACTGTGCCAGATTTCAGTGCGTCTCTTGATGACCCAGATATTCCTCCTATAGAGCATTCTTTCTTTGGCATGGTTTTATGTCTTAGTGTGAACCAAATGGATTAGAATACCTGACAGTTATGACCTTGTGGGGACATCTAGTTGGTCCCTTATGAGGAAAACTGAAAGTGACAAAATGATTCCTTATGGTTACAGAGGTTAAGGTTAGATTTAGGTGTGAGCATCACGTTAATTAGCTGCATTAATAATCATGCCAATGCAAGGTCATCATGAGGATAGTGCATATATAGTACTACAAAAGATGTGCATGTGTGTGTGTGTGTGTGTGTTGAACTTGCAAACTCCCTGTGGTGAAGAACTGCTGCTGAGACAAGTAAATTTGTGTCTAAATTCATCTAAATAATGAATTTATTATTCTATATCTAAACTCACGTATCTAAATAATGCTTTGTCTATTTTTTTAATGAATTCTAATGACTTTTCTAATGATAGATCACTAATAGTTCACTAGCTTGTATATAGCCAAGAGTCTGGGGACACCTGATCGTCACACCTGATGCCACAATATTGTATAGGATGCCTATAGGATTATATCATTTATATTTCCCTGGGAATTTCCATTTCCCATTCCTTTGGAAGGAAATGCATCACTAACTGCACCTCGGATCTCCTCACCCAACATCAGAACCTAACCTGACTAATACTTCTGTGGCTCACTGGGCAAATTACTACAGTCACAGTCCAAAATTTTCTTCCAAGGATATTAGAACAGCAAAGGGAGACAAAATCTGGAAAGGGATGTTCAAGAAACACATTGCTTTATTGTGTTATAGTCAGGTATCCACCGTATAGTGGCCATATAGTATATACAGGGATATAAATGTAATATAAACATAGTTCAGGAGCTGCAATCTGCAAATACATCTGAACTTGATGTAAAGCAAACATCTAACATCAACAGCATCACTATAACCTCTAATTTAGAATGAAAACATATGAGATGTTATATATATATATATATATATATATATATATATATATATATCTAGCATTTCTGGTCATTTTGGTTTAGGCAAAGAGACCCCATATACTGCATATTCAAATATATCAAATATATACAGTACATGTGAATGATTATACTCTTCCTGTTCTTCAGTTAAAATAATGTTGCCAAAGCTAATGAGGAGCCCATTATGAAGAATGAAAGAAAGAGAGAGAGAGAGAGAGAGAGAGAGAGAGAGAGAGAGAGTTAATGATAACCTATCATAGCTCAGTTTGATGTAAGCTACATACTGCACTTTTTAGATTACAGCATTGGGTCCCTTAAACAAACGACTCAATTCAAAACGTCAATATGACTTAACGTCTGCCTGGCACTAGCGTTAATTTAGGGGAGTAATCTCATCATGCCGAATCATTTAAGCGCAGGTAATGTTTATTGAGTAGTAGGAGAAGGGGATTGTTGATATGGGGGAGCTAATGGTTGTGATAGGGCCAATAAGAGAGGAGCTAAGAGTGATGTGCAAGTGCAGGGGGATGTGTGCTTACAGTTGAGAATAAATTAAGGGGAACCTGGCATGCCGGTGGCTAGGCACCACGATATATGTGCAGCCATACAGGCATTCATGAGATCGCATGCAGTGTGTGTGTGTACATTTCTGTGGGGGCATGAACTTTAAGAAGACAGCCATGCACAAGGCGGGTCATCTATTCTCTTAGCCTTGCAGATGATGTCTTTATCCTCCTGGCCTTATAGGCCACATCAGCCGAATGTGTGAAGCAGGTGCAAACTGCAGGAGGACAGAACGCCTTACGCAGGTGTTCCATGTCCAACAGTGGCCAATGGGGAATATCACACTTTGCTGTGTTGGTTCTAAAGTCCAACAGGCAATGACTTATAGCTTACCTAATGCATAAAAAGATAGCAATCAGCAAGTCAGCTCGTCCAGGGAGGAAACAAAGTTGGCCCAGGCTGACAATAGTGACATAATGCTGTTGTTGTTTCATAATAAAAGGGTTATATATTGTATTGAAGTGAACAAAAGCAACTTTTTATTACATAGCTGCATGCTTAGGCCAGAACAACTCAAATATAACTCTTTTGATCTTTTCCAACGATTTTCGCCCCTGGTAATCCACGGTTGGAGAAATACATTTTGGGCACTAATAAATATGGTTCCAAGCAACATATCCACCACATGCACTAGACTGCTTTTTTCACATCATATTCAGAGCTGTGTATTGGCTTGGCTACAGGAAACCCGTTTTTTTCTGCATGAACACAACCAACGAACATGAAACAGAAATGCTAGAATGCAGGATCCAAACAGCAGGAATTCACACAGATCTTTGTCTTTGATTAAATACACTCTGTATTATATACGTGTAGTGTATGATAGAATTAGTTCTATATGTGTTCCACAATACGGTAGATTTTCACCATTCAGTATGCAGCAGGTCAGAGCTGTAGGGGGACAGAAGCCTATCCTGGAAACATCAGGCATTCAGGTGTAAGGCAGAAATACATGCCAGTCCATCACACAGCACCATGCACACATACATTTACACACTCATTCACTCCCAGGTACAATCTATCATAGCAAAGCCACTTACTGGAGTGTTTTGGGGATGTGGTAGGAAACTGTGAAGTGTGCAAAACAGACAGAAATCTGAGCTCAGGAAAGAATCAAATGTTTAATGATGGAGACAACAGCACAAAACCGACTGAGGCAACAGCACCATTGTCTCCAAGTGGAAATATTCACGGAAGTCCCATGTATCTACAGGCTCAGGTCATATTGCCAGAAGACTTATTCTGTGTAACTAAAAATTATTAATGTTTAATGTAATTTATTTGTTGACATATCGGTGTATTAAATAATAATTTGCTTGAATTCATCATGGAGAGTACTGGTCCCTGGCTTTTTTTTTTCTGTAATGCTTCACATAGAATTGTATTTTCATCTTCACAGATTTTCTTTTAATGAACTATACAAACTCTTTAAATGAATTTTACCCTTTATTTTTTTTTCCTTCATTAGTCATCAGTTACCTTCACAGACAATGTTCGTGTCTAGTTTTAATTAGATGTTTGGGTTGTTTTTTAGTCCATATTCCTATTATTGATGTTGTTTGAAAGTATTTATCATTTGCTGTGATACAGACATTTCTGCAAACGTGCAACATTAAAAGCCCCCTCAGATAGACACTTAGTGTAGAGGGAACAATCACTGAGATGTAAGATAAAAAAAATCTTTTGTGCTTCTTAGACATCAAATAGATACTTAGCATGCAACAGAGAGAGAGAGAGAGAGAGAGAGAGATGAGCTTTTGTAATGCCACAAATGTCCCTGTGCTATTGATGTGGCAGATGGCTAGCTCGCTAAATTGTGACTTTACCATAACACCAACATTGTGGTGATGTTATACGCTACTGCTAACAGCACTAACTTTTTAGTTTCCCAAGGGAAAAGAAGCTTTTTATATGAAACTAAATCAAAGTGATATGTTTTGCTTTGCACTGCACTGGAGACTTGATTGATAGACTAGTGAAGGCTAGTAAAGGTGATTGGTTGTTAGCACATCTAAATGCATAGTTACAACTCTTATCCAGTTTTAAGATCCATGCTGTACTCTTTCATCAGTGATAGGGCTAATCCTCGAGGGAAACCGAGCAGCTCAATCGGCGTTAATTGCTAGAACTTTTGATCTCTTCTCTATCATTTTTATGTGAAGAGATGGCATAAGAAGGGACATAATAAGGGAAAAATGAAATATGTGCTGTAATACATATTGGGGAAATTGTTTTTAATGAGAAGGTTTGACCTTGCCAGCTCAGTGAATTATCTATGTTGCATACTTGCTGTTTTAATTATTCATAGATAGTGTTAATGCTGTTAAGATATTTCCAAATGTATTTATTTATTTATTAATTTTTTTGGGAAATGCATGATAATGATGCTTTTACACGACCTGTTATGCATTTTTTGCTGCATGCACATTTATCATATAAGGTCCCCTGTGAGTCTCTTATTAGTTTTATTGGTTAAGTAAAAAAATCTCATTTGTACCAAGAATTAATTCCAGTAAAATGATTATTGCTGAGCACAAAGTAGAATCCATAAAGAGATGGTTTGCCAAGTTTGATGTGAATGAACTTGAGTGGCCTGCACAGAGCCCTGACCTCAACCCTACTGAACAGTGTAGGATGAGTTGAACTCCGGCCTGACATAAATGCCTGATCTGATTAATGCTCTTGTGAATGAATTGCCATGAATCCCTACAGCCAAACTACAAGATCTAGTGGAACACCTTCCCAAAAGAGAGGAACTTATTATAACAGCAAAGATGAAATAATATTTTCAACCAGCAAATCTGGGTGTACAGTAATTGAAATGAAATGAAACAGAAACAGCCTTTATTTGTCACATATACATTACAGCACAGTGAAATTCCTTCTTCGCATATCCCATCCTTGGAGGTTGGGGTCAGAGCGCAGGGTCAGCCAGGGTAATTGGTCAGGTGTCCAAACACCTTTGGTCATATAATTAAATTTGTTGCAATTAGATGCATTGTAGCAAGTCAGCAAGGTGTCAGTTTTTTTTGTAATATTTCCACGCCCACCTAAATCTCTTGTAATTTTTGTAATAAGAATAATGCAACAAAATCAAATAGCCACTCAGGAAGCACGGTAGTGCAAAATGTAGGATTGCTGCTTCACAGATCCAGGTTCCCTGGTTTGAACCTGAGTGCATATGTTCTCTCTGTGTCCATGTGGGCGTCCTTTCAGGTTCTCCAGGGTCCTTCCACGGTCCAAAAAATATGCCAGTGGGCCACCTGGCTACACTAAATGTCCCCTAGGTGAGAATGAATTTGTGCATGGTGCCATGAGATGACTAGATTGTGAATCTGCCTCATGTCCTAGTGTTTCCATGACACACCACAACCCTGACCAGAAAATATATGAAAATATTTAAGTGTCATTTTGTGCTTAGATTTGTGCAAATTCGGGATATTCATTATGCTGTATTGGGGAATTGTATTGTATTGGATTTTTTTTTTTTTTTGCGTTTTCCTATCCTGAAAGATTCAAAAGAAGTGCTGCCCTCCTGGTTGGTGGTATGACTAGGCTTTTTCAGTCATGTGGCTACCTGCTGTGGTTGTCATAAGTGCGCTGAACAGAAGAAGAGCGATGTTTCTACGTCGTACACTTCCTTCCTCCGATTGCCCTGATTCCCAGTGGGGTATCACTATGGGAGCTATGGTTTGATGGTGTAAGGCTAACTCATCACGTATCCTTCCATACGTGAAGGACAACAATGGGGTGGTGTGATGGGCCAGTGCCCACAAAAGAACACTATTTTTTATAACAAATAAATGCACTTGCAACAAATGTTTCCTTGGTCCAAGAATAAAGTGCCTAGTGAATGAATACCTATTGCTTAAAAATTAAGGAATGAATTAAAGAGGATTTAGAACACCTTGTGATAAAATGTTGTTTTAATGTTTTTAAGAATTTTAGTGACCAAATGGATAGAATTTTTAACTAGCTTTAGTGTTTGGTCTTTTTGTTTTTTTCAAAATATAGTAAAAGGTTAATGATCACATTCTTAGACTTGCAAAGGGAATGGTCTGGATTGAACTATAAGTGCTCTCAGAGGACATGTTTGTGAAGGAAGGTTTCTGAAGCAGTGTGTGTAAGCCCACTTCAGAGCACGCCAGGTTCATTCTTTGCATGTGGAAATAGGAGAAGGAAAATGGAGACACTTGCTACTTGGCCTTTTCATATTGTTTCAAAGGGATGGTTGTGGTAAATGCCAGGGCCTCTCAGCAGGCTTTTGAGCCTCTGGAGTTTGAGATCTAGGGCTTTGATCTGGCACAGAGAAGTGCTAGAGCCTGAACAATAAGGTTAGTGCACAGAATGCACTGTAGCCATTATCAACATGGGAGAGCTGGATTCTCCTCTGTGAGCACGCAATGCAAATCCCCAGACCTCCCAGGAGGTCAGAGCATGTTGGCCACGATTCCTGTGCTACATCTTCAGAGCAGTTAAGCAAAAGCCAGGGCCTTTGGTCAGCAGTTTCCTGTACTTTATAAAAGCTTTAAATGCCTTACAGAAACAATGCTTCATGTGTCTAAGTGCAAAATGTAACTTGGAGGCCAACAAAGGATTTCCTTGTAGCTGGCATTCAGCAAGGGCAAATGCTAAGGCTATTCAAACAATCATTGTAAGTGTTTTTTTTTTTTGGATGTTGGATGAATACTTGCATGGCATCCTTTGGAATAAACCTCATTCGGAATCCTTCTTGAGTTCTTGGCTCAGGCATGACTCTTCATATCATGGGTGTGCTCCCAAGGTTATATCCACTGGCCTGAATGTTCATTTCTAAATACCATATGTCCAGATGCTCATGGACATAATTTAGCTCTGCAGCATGTGCGAAAGGCCTGATGTATGGCCTACATATTCTCTCACTATCAATATCCATGCCAGAGACAGTGGTCAGCATTCATCTTCACTCACTTTCTGCTTAGCACAGACTAAATTAATTTCCTCTGGGAAATTAACCGCTGATTCGATGCCATATAAATTCACCTCTTACAGTGCACTGAATTACCCAGGCCACCCTCACTTATTTACAGGCAAAGATATATTTTATTGCTTTGCCAATTACAATATATTTTGAATGACAGAATGGACCATTTTAAAAGACTTTAGAGAAGACCATTTATAAGCAAACCCCTGGCATTGTTTTGAGGAATGGGGATGGGATTTTTTTTTTTTTATTCCAGAAGCATTCAGGATCAAACATCTTTATTCTGTTTGGATTACTCTGTAAATCAGATTCAGGTACATTAGGGAGAAGCATAGGAATCCATTTTAAAGCACTGTATTTTGTGACAGAGCGTTATTTAGGACTAGCCCTAACTTGAAAGACTTGATGCATTGAGTATTGACCAGTGAATGGAAACAGAAATTGCAAATGTAAGGATACACTTTGTGTATGATAAATGTAATATATATTGAAAGGTGAAACATGCAATAGAGGATGCTTTGACATTTTTGTACTAATGATGTTCTGGTGATGTATTTTGATATTTATTTTGATTTCATCCAAGTCTTGGGGCATTTTAAAGTTTTACTGGGATGCAACATGAATAACATATTGCCATGTTATATGTGGGGCTCCATTCTGATGAGATACATTCTAGTGAGGTAGATAGCAGGTAACATAACGAATAGTGACATGTTGGGCTGCAGTACTGGTACTTACTCTCTACACTGTAAAATGTAAATGTAACAATGTTTGAGTCAAATTAAAACCAAGTGAGACATAAATTCAAATGGAATCTATTTTTTTCTAAAGGAAATTTGGACACTCATTAAAAGCATTGCAACACTTTCACTGTGACTTCTATTTGCAATAAACAAGGCAAGTTTTTTTTTTTGTTTTTTTTTTTTACTCACCCTTATGTTGTAAAAAATATCCCCCTCATGCTGAACAGTGTAAGCTGAGCCGTGCAGAATGTGTAGCAGCTCGCGGCACTATAGCACGCATTTCCTTATTGTTACGTATCTGTTTTTTCATTTATTTAGTATTCATTTGTTTTGATTCATATCCTGTCTCCGCCCCTATATTGTCACTGGCACCAGGTCCTGGAGAAACGTTGTTTCATTTCACTATGTACTGCGCCAGCTGTATGTGGGTGAAATGACAATAAAAGCTTCTTGAATCTTGAATCTTGGTTGTTGCCCTAATGTGTGCTGATTATTCATACCTGTTTTCAGTTTGCATGTCTATTTAAATCCTTGTGTGTGTAGTGTTCAGTGCTAAGTATTTACTCAGTTTCTGCCATTATTGATCCTTTAATCACTGGATTGATTCTATGGTTTTTACCACTGTTACTGCTTCTCAATTACCTGTTTCTGCCATTGCCTGCGATTACCTGTTTGCTGATTGACCTCTGACCTCTGACCTGACAATTTGGACTGTTCATGATCTCTTATTAAAGATCCTTTACCTGCATTTGCAAGTTTCTTGTAGGATTACAATATATGTGTAGTTTTTTTCTTGTATTAAATGCATTGTATTAAAGGAAAAACATGTTCTAAAACAAAATCAAACTTGATTCAATCCACATTTGTATCTTATGGCAGGAAAAAAACATCAGAAATTAAATCAAGTTCAGCTATGGCATTTTTCTACCAGGGAGTATGAGCTGCTGTAGAAGTGACTTCAGTAGTGTTCCTTCTATCAACTACCTAGGTTTCTAAAATCCAATAATCTAAAATCCACAACGTGTGCTACTACACACTGCACATCATAAAGGCACATCCAAAGGACGGTCTATATGGCATTAAAAAAGGAGAACAGTTTAGAAAGGATGAGATGTGCAAGATGTGTGTGAGATGTAAAGCCAACACGAGCAAATATTTGAAATCACCAAATCAGAAGGCTCAGGGAACAAATTCACCTGGTAATCTGAGAACTGCTGCACATTGCAAAAAGTGGTTTTCTGATGGGAACCAAAAGCTTTCTTCAATCTTGTGAGACATCTGAGAAGCTGTAGGGGGTCTGTCAAGCAGCCAGCCTTTGCTACTTTCAGAGGATCTTGTAGCATTCGTGTGTAGAATGTGGAAGGTTTTTAGTGGAATCCAAATAGTCATTTCGGATAAAGTTTCAAAATAAACATGAATATTTCCCAAACAAACACTGGGGGAATATTAATGTAGGAGTTTATGAAGAGTGTTTTTTATGAACAGTGGATAAAAAAGGGAAAAAAAAATGTAAATTTTTAATATTCAACAATGTCTGCAACTGAAATCTCCAGCATGGGGTCAGTGGCTGGCATATATGTAGAAAGAAGGAGAACGAGAGAGAGAGGGAGAGATAGAGAGAGAGAGAGAGAGAGAGAGAGATTGTGCTGAATTCCAACTATGAAGAGGAAACTAGCAAAGGGTGTGATCATATGATGGCCTCTACTTTCAAATCAATCAGAATGGGTTTGCCACAGTGGGAAGAGAGCTGTGCGCACTGAGGCGCAGCATGGACACCCTGAAAATACCGCCTCCGCTGCATTGACTCCCAGCAACATCCACTGCTCGTCTCCATTAGCAACAGTCTGGTGAGAATGGTGAGCGCAATGGAGCAGCAGTCCACTAAAGCACCATTGTCATCTTACAACAGCGTATTTTCTTCACCTTTTCCCATTAGGCTGTCATCATATTCTGGGAACCCAGTCTATGAGCAAGACATTAAATTAGTGTGATATAGCATGACATTTTCTTATATTGTATTATATTATGCCACAGTGCTATTTAATTCTTTATACTGATTGGTCAGAATGTTTTGATTAAGATTCACTAACAGCATGACTTTGACAGTTGTCCTTGGCTAAAAATCAAATCACATTTATATATTAAGGCACACCTTGTAATATGTTATTGTTTCCATGGTAACGACTGATTCATAGGGACTCCATGAAGGCACTCTGCATAATCTAAGCATGCAATAATAACTGGATGAAAAAAACTTGTTATTTAACAAAAAAAATATATAATCATTGCTCTCTGTGATGCTTTCCAGAATTATCTGGAAGTAAGTTTCACTACAAGATTCACATCTTCAGTCTTTTCAGTTACATTATTAATATGTCAAGCTGTGTTTTTTTATGTTTCAAATGTTAAAAGAGAGAGAAACGAGAAGCTGATGAAGGAACACCTGCTTGTAGCTGTGGATTATATTACATAAATATAACTATAAATACTTATGCTGCTCTTTACTAAATGATGAACAAAACACACCACACCCCCTTGTTATTGATTACTTTCCTAAAACTGCATACACAGTGGAGGTTCATTGCTTACATAATGAATCCATGCACACATATTATGTGTTTTTTATTTGGTGTATTTTTATTTTCAAAAATATGCTGAATACATTTGCTGTCTGTAACACCCAGGATATCAGGAAATCCATAGGTATCTGCAAACTGCTGCAGTGCTACATACTAAGTGTCAGGAAATAGGAAGCAAATACATTTAGCTACTCTCTGAACCAGGCAGGAACTCAATGCATTCATGACTAAACTGACAGCATCCTGGGGTACACCAGTAATAGAGTCGAGAGAATTCTGGAAATATCCGGTGGTGAAGGAAAGCCCAGCATCCTTCTGCTGCAAAGTTGTAACATTTAATAGACAAAATTTGGTGGAGGATCAAGTTCCTTTTTCCAAGAGACTAGTTTCTTGTTCACCTAAACAAAAAATGCCATTGATGCATTAAGCCCCCACAAACATATCCAAATCATGACCATTCACCATAAATCACTAGTCAAATGTGATATTTCTCAGCTTTGAAAAGGTTATAGAGAATCAAATTTGAGCATTATTAGATTTACACCCATCTTAAACTTTCATCATAGGCTGCTTTTGTCCTCACCCACCAGCATGTTTTACATCTGATTCTACAGGGAGTAGTCAGATTGAGACAGCTTTTCAGAAATGCTACTGCATTTTTTAATTCATAATGAAAAAAACATTTATCATCTCACACTTTGTGATCATCTGACCAATCAAGTTGCAGCTCAGGGGACAAACCAGATAAATCATTATATAAGACAGAGGGCCAGTAAAAAATCCTTCTCCTTTTGGAGAAGCTGTCTCTTCTTATTGCAGTTCTTCCATGATTTCATGATTTTGCATATGCAGAAATCATGAAAAATCAAGCAAGCACCTGAATATTAGAAGAAGCTTGCAGTTCTTTAAAAAAAAATACAGCAGGATTTCTATAGATTGGGCCAAGACATGTCACCTGATGTCGTGACAGCACACATTCAGCCAAAGGCATCTTTGATTCATGTGTGTCAAACCTGACTATAGCTATCATAGAAAATGTCTAAACTTGTAGGAGTTTGAAACAAAAATCTTGTGCTGGCAAATTCAGTAAGTTTAGTAGTTATTAGTAAATGCATATTTTCAAATAATTCAATCATTATATAAATTGTTAAATAAATCATGCAGTTCTTGGCTGCAACAATCACAGAAAACTCAGCAAAATCCTGGAGGGACTCTTTCTTCCTCCAAAGTCAAAGTTAAGGCAAGCAGCCTCCCACATATCATAATCTGGATAAATACTGAGAACTTAGTTTAATCTTTATTGTTAAAACAATGTTAACTTTGTTAACTAGGCGATGTTTCAGTTGACCTTCTCACTGTAGCCTCAGATTCTTGTTGTTGGATGATAGGAGTGGAACCTGACGAGGTCTTCTACCAGTGTCTGCTTTAATGGTTGACATGTTGTGCATTCTGAGATGCTTTTCTCCTCACCATGGATTTAAAAAGTAATTGTTTGCGTTTTCCTGTCAGGTTGAACCACTGGCCATTCTTCTCTGACCTGTCTCATCAATAAGACCTGTGTGCTTACAGAACTACCACTCACTAGATGTTTTTCTTTTTTTATTTCTTCCTTAGACTGTTGTGTGTGCAAAACCAAGAAAATCAACATCTTCTGAAATACTTATATCAGTCCATCTGACAAATCATGAACTATGCCATTCCAGTGTTTGATATGAACATTAACTGAAGATTTTGACTTGATGTTATGCACTGTGATTTAGTCTGACCTTTGTTGTTATAATAACCTACACTCTTCTTTGGATTTGTGTTCATTGTACCATAAGAGCATTAGTGAGTTCAGACACTAATGTTGGATGAGAAGGTCTGGAATGCAGTCGGTGTTCCAATTCATCAAAGATTCAAAGGTTCAGTGTGATTGAGTTCAGTGTTCCAACTTTTACAAATCATGTCTTCATGGGTCTTTGTGCACAAGG